>NW_008360297.1:870985-871619 GCF_000622305.1 Nannospalax galili
TACCTTGAGATCTATACTAATTGGGTCAGAGGGATTCAAAGGACACTTTTTGCTCCTTGCCCTCCTGGGTCGATTAGTTCCCAGGGACTATGAGCATCTCGCAAAACGTCCTGTAACGGTGGTGGGTCACCTGACGTCTTGATCAAGGAGGCCAAGGAGACCCCACCAGATGGACTTGAACCAGTGTCCAGTCTATAAAGAGGAGGGTCAACATGGAGGAATCAGTTCCTCCATGCTTCCAAGAGAAGCCAACAATGGTCGAGCAGGACCTTTGACTTATCTTCACATAGATGGAACTGGTAAAAGAAAGGAGCCAGGGGCTCCTCCCAAACACATGGGACCCCTGAGGAACAGATCCTCTAATGACCTCAAGAGTAAAAACAAATCAGTTTATCTGGTCCAATTGTATGTCCTTAACCACCCAAAAGGGAAGTATAACCAAAGATTAAAGGGGCTAACAGAATATCATAAGAGCATACATATATATAACTCAAAGTTACTTGACAAACAGTAAAGCCAGACAGGAATACCTTCAGTCGAGTTGTTGGCCAGGATAGATAAAGGCTCTTCCAGACAGTAACCCAACATACTACAGGAAAAATGAACAGCAGACCCCAATTCTATCCAAAGGAAT
>NW_008360297.1:872289-893253 GCF_000622305.1 Nannospalax galili
TTGTAAAAAAAAATTAAAAAAAATATATAAAAACTAAAAATAATAAAAATAAATATAAAAAAGTAGAAGTTTATCACCAGGGACTGCCTCTCACTCTTGGACCAGAAGCAAAGGCAGCATCATGACTGGGAGCTTTCCAGTCTTATCTGGCCCAGTGAACTGGAATCATATATTGCTTTTCTCATACCTAGTTCTCTTAGTAATGCTTGCCCCTCCTTTGTAGTCCTCCAAAACTAAAAATAATAAAAATAAATATAAAAAAGTAGAAGTTTATCACCAGGGACTGCCTCTCACTCTTGGACCAGAAGCAAAGGCAGCATCATGACTGGGAGCTTTCCAGTCTTATCTGGCCCAGTGAACTGGAATCATATATTGCTTTTCTCATACCTAGTTCTCTTAGTAATGCTTGCCCCTCCTTTGTAGTCCTCCAGCCCCTGCTTATCATGTTAGTTTCCCTTGGTGACGACCAGGTATTTTTAATGCCTTCAGCCACCCATCCCACTAAGGCCTGTTCCTCCTGCATTGGCCTAGGTTGAACAGCCTATATTGCAAGGATGGATGGGTGGTTACATAACTTGGCTGTGAAGTTTCTGAAGGACTTAGACTGACGTTATTTGCTTCCATATCCCAGACTCTCACAAGCCATGTGGCTAGGGGCTCTCTGATTTCTTGATTGTAAGTTTTTCCTAGTTTTAACAGTTCTAGCATGAAATATTTCCTAGCTACAGCACAGCTTTTTTTTTTTCCCTTTTGTATCAATGGTTGAATCTGAGGGGCTGTTTTAGCTACTTTTATTTTTAGGTCATTTTCCTTTTTTCTATTTTCTGTCTCTCCCTCTGAGTCCTTGAACCTTATACAAATTAAACTGTCAAGCTCTGCAACTGGATTTGCCAGGACCTCCCTAGCCTTTTCAGCTTCCTCTGCCTGGGGCACATCTTTTATTATGCAAAGTGGCCACACCCCTTCTCTGGACACTCTGAGGGTAAAAGTTTTTCTAGCCTCCGAGAATATATTTGCAACATACTCCCACATTTACAATATAGCTGTGGCCCATGCTTCTGCGTGGTTGGCCTCTTTTTAGTTACAGATTTTATCATCCATTGTATAACCCATGTGACTATCGCTAACCCAATGAAACATATGGGGTTTGATTGCCTTCCCTCTTGGGTTCTTGGCAGCTGCTCCTGGATTTGGGAATCAGAGCCCAGCTAACCTGCCACAGAGTCAGTGAGAACAGCACTGCTTTCTCAACCCACATCCCCAAGGCTGTGGTTTGTTTATACTGGCCAGACTATGCCATTTTTGTGACCAGAGTTCTTTCTGGGTCTCTTCAGCTATCAGGCAAACCATATAACATATCTTTATGTGCATTTATTATTATCATGGGGGGGGGAGAGGAGTGACTTACAAAGAAACGAGCACCCAGTGCCTAGCTCTGCACCATTCAGTTCCGTGCCACACAACTCAGAACCTGCCATATCAGATTGCTCCCGTGGCATGCCCATAGTCACCACTGGCTTTCGCCCACACCTCAGGGCCTAGCAACCTCGACCTAGGTCCATAAGTGCTAGGCCATTCTGTCCTTTAGTATGCCTGGCTGCTGCACATTCCCCACGCCTGCTGCCATTCCTAGTGGCTCCTGTCCTAAGATAGTGCCACACACCCCTCCTTTTGTGGCTAACTCTCCACAGTCAATTCTCTGCAACAGGCCCTGCCCCTTGGAAAAACCAGAACCCCGGGGAAACACATTCTTATATACAGGCACTGTGATCACATTCTTTTATCCCCCATATTGTCCCCCTCCTGCTTCAGCTTACTCCCTTTGTCTTCCCAACTTGTCCTTTTATTTCCAATGTCCCTCTTTTTCTTTTCTTTCATTCAGGCCCCATGCCAGCAGTCACAGCTGATATGTATTTATGACTACAATGGTCATGTCATATCCAGGTGATAATGCTGCACTTCACTGCTTCCCATCCTTTGGCTCCACAGTCTTTTCATCCCTTCTTTCATGATGCTCCCTTGGAGGGGATGAATTTGATATCCTGTTTAGGGCTGAACACTCAGCAGTCCCTTATTCTCAGCACTTAAACTAATCATGAATCCCCACTTTGACCATTGTCCAATGCCAAAAGAGTATTCTGAAGACAGAGAGCTGCTATAGCCTAAGGGTATAAACATAAAAGTTTAAAAGGCCATTTAACTACATGTCCATTTGCTTCAAAATTAGTATTAGGTTTCCCCATTGGGCCTATGACTTCTCAGCCATTGGATTTTGACCAGTTCTGTAGTGCCAGGCATTTGTTCCTTTCCTTGGAGTGGGCCTCAAATACAATCAGGAAGTGGTTGCTTACCACTAGAACATTCATGTCACTATTGTACTGATGGGTGTATCTTACCAGGCAGTTCAATATTGTAGAACACAGGATCCAAAGCTGGGTGTGATCTTTGGTGAATTTTCTCCCTAATTGCATATCATCTTCCAGTACTGTGAACACTAGCCAGTAGGGAGGAAGCTTCTAGCTCAGTTCCAGCTTGGTTTCTGTGTCCTGAACTCAGTTTCTTTAACAAGACTATCCTTTCTCTGGGCTCTTAGTCATGTGTTCTGTTGGTTAGGATTCTAGTCTTAAGGTGAGCCTACACCATGTATCCAAAATGTTGGCTCCTGGAGGGTGTAGATTGTCTCATGCATTTTATTCTATGGTACTTAAAATATCTAGCATGGAACAAAATACAGAGCCACAGCTGGGAATTATTTGTTGCCAGGTTCTTAAAACTGATTCTACCTAAACAAATAATTTATTGAAACAGGTTCATTTTTTATCTAGAATTTATAGAACTTACTATTACTTATTGATTTTTCAAACTTGAAAAAGTTTGCTTACATTCCCAATAGCAGCCAAGATTCAACAAAACAAACTGGAAACTACATATAAAAATGATTCATCTATTTTTTATTGAATGCACATTTTCATGTTAAACATCTTTAATACTTAACATGCATTCCTGCTAGCTTTAGAAATCAAACGTGGTTTATGGATTCAATTAAAAACCTTTCATTGAAAGGAAATCTATTTAAAATTTTCATTTTGATCATTTAAATATTTAAAGATGTTGCTTTTGTTCTCTGAACTTCATTTAGCCATATTGGGTATGTCTGCATAGGAACATTTGAGGCAGTGTATGTTTTTATTAATAGACTATTGTAAAAATGTGTTTTTCAATATAGAAAATGCAGTGTCCAACTTCCAGTTTTATTTTTAAATTCCATTAAAGGTATAAATAAATTCTGTGTTGACTTGATTGTGAGAAGTGCCTGCTCGACTGGGATGAGAAGGATTCAAGTATCTTGGTATATAAGGTTTGGTGATAAAGTGGATGGGGCCACAACTTCAAATTTTGCTTCTGCTCAATCTCTTTGCTCCACTGTTTGGCATTTTCTACTCTACTAGTTGACAAAATTATCTGCAAGAATTCAGTTAACACATACAGAACTCTGGTATCAATGGATAGGATTGATCAGGTATCTTTACTTTTATACTGATGAGGACTCCAGGTTGGCTTGGTAAAGGCTCAATAGACTTGAGTTCTAAATTCAGCTCTCCCATCTATTAGCTTTTTGAGTTAAGACGTTTGCTTAAGTCCCTTGAGATTCATTTAAATGAGTTCTACTCTGTAGTATTGATGGGTGCATCATTCACAATATGTGTCTAGCTTAAAAAAGGACCTTGTGAAACTGATATCCTGATAATGTTACTGATTTATATGAGACTGAGGGCCATGAAACAAGAAGTTGGTATGTGTACACTGAAGGTAACTTCAGTTTATCTATGTAATTCATTTCTTTGTTTAGAAATTGAATGTCCATCTTGTATCTAATAGTACAACTCTATAGTGACCAGTATTCTTAAAATGCAGGTATATTGAAAGTCTCAAAGCAGATGGTGTTGATTTTCCTGTGCTCAGTGAGTCAGTCACCTGTATTCTGTATTAAAGTGGGCTTACCTTTGCTTTCAAGAAAATACAGACTGAAAAGAAATATACTGGATCATAGGCATCACCATGGCCTCTTTCCCAGTCCCTGGATAGTATAAATAGTACTATTTCCACAGCCTATCTAAAGTCCAGAGTGAGAAATGTAGGAACATGCTGATTTCCAGGATCTCGGAAAGGTCCCCTTTAACTCTATCTCCTCTACCTATTGCCTTTAACACTGCCCTGTCACTTTTAAAAGAAAGAACAGGATTTTTTCCTTGTAAGAGGCAATGCTGTAAATGATTCCATGCAATTCCATCTAATGAATGTAGTGCTAGCCCCAGCTTCATTTTGGCATGTCCACTCTTCTTCAGACATATTTTCTTCCATCACCTTGGTGCATTGCTTCTGACCTCAATGATCTTCAACAGTTTCCTTATTTTGTGAGCTGACCGATTCAGTGAAGAAATCTTTATTAAATGGACACTAAAGCAGGTGTTATGTTACGCATAACATGTTCCTAGTTTAATTTAGTCCCCACACAGTATTCTTGGGTAGGGACTCTAAGCTCCATGTTCCCAGCTGAGAAAACTGAACATTATAAGGTTTTGAGACTTATGGCCAAGATTAATGAGAGAAATACAAAAGTGAGGTTTAAACCATACCAGTGAGACTCTAAAGTCTGTAGTTTTTTTCCATGACATAATGGTGTTATTTATTTTTAGGAAACTTTTAGGTTCCTTACATGTTCAGTGATCCATCCTAATTCATAATAACTTGCTCTTTTGAAAATCTTCCAAGTAACACAACAGCTCAGAAAATTTTACTGTGTGGTTTTAAAATTGCTGGAGTATTGGAGTTTTTATTATTTTATTTTATTTTATTATTTTATTTTTGACAGGATATCCCTAGTCCCAACCTGCCTGGAAGTCACTATGTGGAACAGACTGGCCTCAATTCACAGAGGTCTGTCTGCTTCTGCCTCCTGAGGACTGGAATAAGGTGCATACCACCATGCCCTGCATAAGTCTTTGGTTTTAACCATGCATCTTGTCTATAATTTATCAATGTCAGCATAGATGGAAAGATTTGTAATAAGGCATTAAGAAAATATCTCAGAGGCATAGTGTAATGGAAGATTAAGACTTTGGAATCAGATATACTTTAATTCCATACATTATGTGTTTAACCATGGGCAGATTATTTATCCTGCTAATGATAGTGGGAAACATTTTATATGACAGTTATAAGAATTACACTGGGTAGAGAACATAATATCACAGAATATGAACTAGTGAAGCATTTGTTGAGTAGTAGATCTTATTCCTGGAGATATTATCATTTTATTAGTAATATAGTATCTTAAGTATGTACAATGTATGTAGATAGTTTTCAAATTCTAGCCAAACTGTCCATATTTCCCACTGGACTGTGAGCACTTTGAAGCAGAGATAATACTGGGTTGATTATCATTATATTTTTAGTCCTTAGCACAGGATCCAGCACAACATCAGTAAGTAAATGTTAGCTGAACCGAGGATAAAAGAGCAATCTTGATATTTTGGTTCATGATCGAGATCTTTATTAGTTATTCACGTATCATAAAATTAAAAAAAAAAGGAAGCTAGGATATTTATGAGGTTATTAATATCTCAAGAATACATTTGAAAGTCCCTAAAATGAAACATGGTATTTTTGAGCATCCACTGAGTGGCATTAAAGGCCAGCAAGAGACAGCAGCAAGCAAATCTCTTTCTCTTTCCCTTGCTTATTCTTTTAATGGTGAGAGAAAGTGTGATGACTTTTCAGGAGTGAATCTGAGGTCACCAACTATATTAACAGGAAAAAGAAAAACTCCCTGGCCATCTGATGGATGTCTAATAAAATGCAAATTATATATGCTTCTGAAAGAAATGATCCAAGATGCTGAGAGCGGATATTCCAATTCATTAACCATCTCTAATGAGATGTGGAGAGACTGAACTGGTTGGTCAGCACTACTGAGCATACACATGCCTCCCTGACAGGTTTGAGCTGGGCTTTGCTGACTCAGGAATGAGTGAAGATGAGCAGAATATTCATATTTATTGTGCTCCTTTTATGCTGTATGCTCCAGAAATTTATTCCTGATTTTACCTTTGAATTCTCCTTATGTATCATTTTATTTTCTTAAAATTATTTTTATTTTATATGTATGTGTGTATTGCCTTCGTGTAGGTGAGTGCACCTGTGTTGTGCAATGCCCATGGAGGACAGAAGAGGCCGTAGGAATTCCTGAAACTGAAATTATGGACAATTGTTAGCTGCCATGTGGGTGTTGGGATTTGAACCTGGGTCTTCTGCAAGAACAGCCAATTTTCATAACCACTGAGCCATCTCTCCAGCCACATATCATTGTTTCTTTATTAAAGCATATGTTCTTTCAGACCAGGGATCATATGAACAGTTTCATTCTTTGCAACTTAATACAGTCAAAATAAGGCTGAAATTTATAAAATGGGCATAATAATTCCTACATTGTAAAATGTTTTGAGAATCAAATGACCCTGTAAGTTTAGTAAACAAAATGTTACTATTATGATCATAATTATTAGCAAGCTAACTAGGTGCTAATGGTCAAGTCCCTTCATTTAAGGATCTCATTGGCTTAATAGAATAGCAGAAATCAGGAGGTATAAGCCGAGGGGAACTAGCAAGCAGGCATCACCACTGACAATGGCCTCGTGTTTTACTGACTTTTTATTTGCCTCCTCTGAAAGAGGCTTTCCTCCCCATGAGAATCATTTGTCTGTTTGAATCTTCCTGATTTTTATTTTTTATTTTTTTGACGAGGTCAGTGTTTTCTGGTGTAAACTTATTCTAGCCCTGGTGGCACTAACACCATGGGCCATTTCTTTCCCCCCAGGAGAGATTTCTGGAATGTTTATACAGGATGGCTTTTTTTCCTCTGAGCATTTAAAACTTAGATGTGTATCCAAAACACCTGTAACTTTAATCCAATTGTTTCAGAGAAGGTGGGGATGAAACATTTGTTTTATTTGAGAGTACACACGTTTAAGATTTTAGGACTACTTAAAAGAGATGTGTATAAAAAAAAGAGAGGCATAAAATGGACTATATGGAAGCATTTTGTTGAAAAAGTACATATGCAAAAAAAAAAAGAGAAACTATATGGAGACTTCTTCCATTACTTTTCTTCTGCTTATATAACTTGACGTTCAAGTTACACAGTGGATTTGAAGATATTTGTTTGACATAAAAATGATATATACATCACAGAACATTCATTACATCCTTTCTCTAGTATATTTGATACCATAGCAACAGGCAGCCATGGCCTACTCTAGACTCTTGTGGCAGAGCGCATTGCTCATTTAACAGGGAAATCCTGTTTAGGGTCTGGTCCAGGCCCAAGGATACCAGTGTATATTTCATCCAAGCTGTCTTTTTGCCTTGGCAGAATATTTAGCTGTCAAATACTCCCCCAACCAGTTTCCCTAGCATATGCCAGGAGAGAGAGAGGACATTTCCAATTAACTCTTTCCTGAGGTGGAAAGGGAGACAACAATGAAAGATGTTGAACACTAATGGAAAGGTTTCCCCTTACAGAACTTTGAATAGGGCCTGTGGCATATAAATGATTCAGCTGAGGTTAATGGACCAAGGAACTGATGCCTTCTGGAGGCAGAGTCCCTTTGGAATAGGTCTGGTCCTGTCCTTCCCAATGTCACTGAGTGGCTTTAGTTTGGTCTTTTGGCACAGCCTCAAGCTTGAAGAGCAATCCAGGAAAACTTCACAGAAAGGCAGAATTTAGGGATCTATTAGCATTCAGACGTGTCTGGTGTTTCTCAATTCCCGATGGGATAGGCTCCGGTGTCTAGCTTATTACCATATTTTAAATGCTCATTTGTGCTTTATAGGAAGCACATTTCTCAAGTTAAGTCCTGGCAGGATTTTGTTATAAACATCATTTCTCATCACACACAACAACAAACATCAGATTTTGGAAAGTTGAAGCAACTCATATATTACATGTTTGAACCCTTTCCTGTCACTTTCTAGGCCTAAGATTCCTTAGGTCATACCTGCCTGCGGAGCCTACAGAAGGCTGTATGACCACCAGCGCTGTCACCTGTGATTAGCTTCCATCGAGTATTAAGTCACAACCTTTTTTAATGTCCTAATAATTTATTTGTCCTGAATCTAGTATCTACCATATAATTTCAAGGTCTAATAAAGTCTATTAAGTTGTAAAGAACAATGATCTTCAAATACCCAAAGTTTTAAAACTAGCAGTGAACTATACAAGTCAGCAACCATGTAAAAACACACAACAGCTTCAAGGGCCAGACACCTTCTCCTTTCCTGTCTCTCTCTAATGATGTCACTGCTTCTATTTGTGAATCTATTCAGATTTCCTCTCTCTACTGACCAGTGTCTTCTACCATGATTTTTTTCATCTTCATGATTTTTCCTCAAAAATGGTTTGCTTTGACATTGTGTGTGTGTGTGTGTGTGTGTAGTGTATGTGCTTATGAGTGTGCATGTTCTTATGGGTATGGGTACATATGTGGGCCAAATGTTGATGTAGGCAAAATACTCATAAACAAAATAAAAATAAGTAAATAAATAAATAAACATAAGAAGAGTAATATCAGGGCTCTGCTAAAGATTATGAACATGAATTAGTTGTATAATTTTTTGATTAAGGATAATTTGAATAGTTATCTTGACAATATTATTATTGATAATAATTGCATAATTTTAAAATAATAATTTCATTAATAATAGCCTATTTTGCTGTCCTAAGGATCAAACCAAAGCTTTTGAACATGCTAGGCAACTGCTCTACCACTGAGCTGTACCTCTAGCTTCAGCAGTCATATTTTAATAGTAATAGTTACAATGTTTATGACAGGGAGTAGTAAGGCTCAGAATAGGCTAAAAAAAATTCAGTTAGTGGCCAGTAAGAGGAACTTCCTTTTTTTTTTTTAAAAAAAACATTGCTGAATTTCTGGCTCAAAGGTCTGGCCAGAATTCAGTTCTTGAAACCAGATTTGGAGAGAGATAGAAATATAACTCAAACAAAAGCAAAAGGACAGAGGGGGTGAGGGGGAGAAGGGAAGAGGGAGATAGGGAGAGAGTGGGGGAGGATTAGGTATTCGTTTTTGTAAATGTGGAGTCAAGGCATAGGATGGCTTTTGCCTGGTTGGATCCAGAGGAGCAAACAAGGCCATAAGTCTATTCTGTAGAACCCTTTCATCTTTTGATGAACCTCTGTATGGGTTGATTCGATTCTCAGGCAGACGCAGTGGGAAAGGTGATCAACCATTGGAATATCTAGTTTGATTTTATCTTTTTAAAGAGCAACCCCAGAGGAATAGAGTATGCCTTCTCTTCACCAGGCCAGCCAAACATTGTGGAAGATTTATTTCCTAGATGGATACTGTAACCTTCCACAAAAATGTCACTGGATCAAGGAGGGGTGTGTGTGGGAGGGAGGAGTGGTAAGTACTCTGGTCTGATCTGGATCCCTTTCTAAATATCAAAGTGGGTTATGGGAAGAGTTTCTTTCATCCAAATCATAGTAGGTGAAAGAGAAGTAGGTTAGAGCCTCACTAGCGAGAGCCAAGTTGAAACAGAAAGAGCAACTACATGTCTGTCACACTATGGCTGCTCTGGGACTTAGGCAAGGTGACACACATTATTGAGTAAAGAGTCTCATAAGTAGACTTAGCTTCTACTCCATCTCTGTTACACCTTCCATCCTTGTACATTTGTGTCCAACATGGTGTTTTGTTTTGTTTTTGTATAAAAACTATCTTCTCTGCATGGATTGCGCTCTGTTGGCTTGTGCATGCATACACCTGTGAATAGGTACTTGAGTTGATTATAGTTTGAATAATGATTAATAATTTTTTTATTTATTACTTAAAAAAATTATTTAATAACCACATACTTAGAAGAAGCATTTCATTACAACAGCATTGACACATTCAATAACAATTTCCGGAGCTAAGATGCATCTCTTTCAAAACTGGCTGTAAATTTTTAGGTTTACAGTTGATAAAATATTGTACTCAGTATGAACCCTGTAAGACATAAAATTGAATGAGATTTTAACCTTTAAAAAAAGATCTCCATTTCATTATTAAAATACACAATTACATACAGAAAAATTCATTTTAATGCAATTGACTTTAAGATGTTGCACATGCGTTTCTAATCTCTATATATCTGATTATTACTAGTCACAGTCGGTTACTTTCTGAGCTCCTTGACGTCTGAGCATGGATATAAAGTCGTCAGGGAGATTTCAGTGGTAATGTTTTTCACATCTACTAATTATTAGGGAGCAAATTTTTATTCTTTGAAGAATTATTTTTTATCATTAAGTTTTTAAAATAAGTATATGATTAGAAGAAGCATTTCATTTATTATTATCAATCTTTTTGAGACAGGATCACCCTGTAGCTCCAGCTGGCCTGGAACTTTCTATGTAGACCAAGCTGGCCTTGATCTTACAGAGATCTGCCTGCCTGTGCCTCCTGAGTGCTGGGATTAAGGGCATTTAGCACCATGCTAAGCCTTATTTTGCTTATTTTTAAAGGTCATTTTATTAGTCAATTTTGAAAGTTGTTTATTTTATTAATGAATTTTGAAAGCTCTGAGCCCTAATTTCTCTATCTGGGGAGTCTGGCTTGCTTCCATCTCCCTTCAGGGTGTTCCCTGAACACCATCTTAAAAGAGTACTTTGAGGCTCCTGTTGTATTTCCCAATTCTCAGTGTCCTTCATTGACAAATAAAATACTTCAAGTTAGTTTGGTTGCTGGGTTGTGTCAGGCATGAGGGTGACTAGAGCCCATGTTGCCCCACCTTAGAAGCAGATACTCTAAAACATAAACCTCCCTGGGTCAGAGATCGATCTTCCGTTAACTATGCACATTCTTCATCTTATGTACAAAATCCATGGTAAATGTACCAAGCAAAGCAAATGTTCCTTTAGTGGTTTAGATCTTCCTACAAACTAAAAATGAACTAAATCAGTCTCAGCTTGTTTTGTGTCTTTCTCTTGAAAGGAAAGTGCAATGAAATGAAATTCAGGTTAGTTCAAAGCCTAGGGTAATTGAAATTTAGTTAACTGAAGTTTTGGTAACTCAACTTCAAGGAAGAGTTTTTTTTTATAGCAATAGGGTGAATTTTTGTTTTGTAATGAATAAATATGATTACACACCGTACACTTGAAACAAACAACAAGCAGTCTTCATACAAAGTAATACAACTGGTGATCAAATATGTCTCTTACAAAAGCTTGAGTACTCTGTCAGCAATTTTCTTTTCTTAGTTCAGTATAAATAATAAAAACCATATACATGTAAAAATATGCATATGTACTTAGTTTGATGTCAATAACCTGTTTACTGAGTTGAGTTAGCTCATTGTGATGAGACATGCTTAAGATCCTGTGCAGCATATTCTAAATCGACATTATTATTATTATTATTATTATTATTATTATTATTTAGATTCAGGGCAAAACTCCAACATTGATATTTCTTATTTTTGTAAATTTTTGGAAAGACTAGTATGAGCTAATACTTAAACTGCACACTGATTTCAGATCAGTTTGTTTAATAAATGGGATGCATTTAAAATTTCAGTATGACAAAATAAGATCTAGCATGTAATAGATACTTAAAAATGAGAATAATATTTATTGCCATTATCAACATGATCTGTTACTGTTCTAGATTTACAGACTGAGTTGTAGTAATTCTATGAAATTCTCAGTATTTTTTCCATTCACTGGACTATGGAACAGTTGGCTACCACTCCTAGAACTTTGAAAAGCCCTGTTCTTTTAGGGCCAATCTTAAATATGTTTAAGTCTTAGAACTGTTCATCTTGTTCCACACCCCAAGGCTTTTCCCCAAATGCTGTGTCTTCCGTTCTTGGCTGATACCTATCTCTCCTTCAGCCCTCAGATTCTTGCTTTTAAGGTGCCCAGTGTCTTTATTCTTTCATTTATACACTTAAAGGCTCATGTTCCTCATGATAATTTATGACAGAATACTAATCAATTGACCATATGATTAAAAACTGTCTTTGTTAAATTGCAAAGTCCATAAGAGTATCGGTCTAGATCTTGTACACCATAGTATTTGGTATATAAAAAAGGCATTAATAAACAGTTGTCAATGTGAAAGAAATCAAAATGGTCAATAAAAAGATTAGTGATGTCATTCCAGCCTCCCAAGAGCTTGGTGTGCACAGTGGGATGGTGCTTGCTGATTATTTTCTGCAGCTCCTGTACAAGAACTTGTGGGGAAGATTCACTTTCCAGATCAACTCTGATGCCCAGGATGTGAGGCATGTGTTGTGTCACTTACAGTATCCTTTTGGTGGTCTCTTCACTGCCAGTGCCTCTTCCCTCTTTGAAACTGTTTGAACTTGGGCATTGGTTTGGGTCACTGGACTGTTGGGTATTCAGCAAGAGACTGGATCAGAATCAGGCTGTCCTCTACCTGTCTCTCAGGCCCCTCACTCCCTGCTTTTTATTGTACTAGACTGAGCCCTAAAACCAACTTCCTGGCCTCCTTATGCTTTGGGCTCTTCTGATTGAAGACTTGGTGGTTTTAATTATCAATTAATTAATTTTATGTCTGTTTTGCCTGCATGTATATGTGCACCAGTACATGCAATGCCCATGGAGGCCAGAAGAGAGCATCAAATCTCCTGGAACTGGAGTTGTTAGCTACCATGTGGGTGCCTGAGTCCTTTGCAAGAGCAGTCAGAGTTCTTAACTACTGATCCATTTAATGAACCTCGATGAATTTGGGGTTTTAGTTCAAAATCCTTACATACAGTGGTGATTATATAGCATACTTTATGCATAACTTTAGAAAGACAATCTTATACATGATAACATAAGTAACATGTACACTTTAAAATCTGTTTTAACTACCACAGTAGTATCATAATCGCAGTGTTTTGTCACATTTGCAGGCATATCCATCCTACACAGTCCTCCACTATAGCCACATGTGGCCCAGGATAGTTGCTAATTTGCTCCAACATATGGTAAACTTATTTAAAATATTATGAGATTTGTGTGTGTGTGTGTGTGTGTATTTGTGTGTGTGATTTTGTTTGATAAATTGATTGTGCAGTTCATAAGTATGAACTTTGTGGCTAGCAATGTCATGTCATAATGTCAAAAGTTGAAACATGGCTGAGAATAAAAGTTTTGTTGTTTTAAATTTCAGAAACTATGAACATTTTCAAATATTTGTCTAATTCCCTCTTACAGATCTCTGCCCCCTATTGATTTGTCATGAGTCCTGCTGAGCACCTTGCAGAGTACATTCAAAACCAGTTTTTACATTTTACAATGCATTAGGGTAGAAGACCTTAACTTTGAATGAAATATTTATTTATTTTGTGTGCCTCTTTGTCTATATATGCACCATGTGCATGTGGTGCCCACAGAAGCCAGAAGAGGATGTCAGATCCCCCTGGAACTGGTTATAAGTGATTATGATATGTCTGATGTTGGTGCTGGGAACCAAATCCAGATCCTCTGAAAGAGTTGCAAGTATTCTCTAACTGCTGAGCCATCTCTCCTGCCTGTAGATGAATTTTACTTTTTACAAATATTCTGGAGGAAATAGACGGTGTCATGTATGGGCTTTAAATAGTGCTGTGTTAGTGGCAGAAGTTCATAAAATACCCATGAAATTGAATTGTGTTGGGTAATGGGGGCCATTAAATCACTCAGCACTTTCCTCTTCTTGTGTCTTGATATCCATTTCAAGAGTGTCGCTTCAGCTCGTGCTCTGAGCCAAAGGTGGTATTAGATTTTGAGAGTTAACAAGATAAAAAGATGTACTTTTTCTTTTAATGCTTATAGTCTAATTTTTATGTGGTTAATTTGGTTGTAATAATGTATTTAAAAATTTTCAATGACCTTCCTAAAGTTATATTCCATAGAGGGATGAGAGAGAGAGAAGGAGAGGGAGAGAGGGAGAGAGAGAGAGAGGGAGAGAGAGAGGGAGAGAGAGAGAGAGAGACACACACACAGAGAGAGAGAGAGAGAGAGAGAGAGAGAGAGAGAGAGATTTTAGGATTTTTAGGAGTGAATTCTGTGGAGCAGATAGAGCAAAAGAAACAACTCTTATTATACCGAAAGGAATGTTTTAAAAATTATTTATTTATTTTTTTTATTTTATGTGTATGTAAGTGCACCCATGTCATGCAATGCCGTTGGAAGCCAGAATAAGGTGTTGGATCGCCTGGATCTGGAGTTATGGACAGCCAGTAGCCGCCGTGTGGGTGCTGGTAATTGAAGCTGGGTTCCCTGTAAGAGCAGCCAGTGCTCTTAACCATTGAGCCATCTTTCCAGCCCCTACTGAAAGGAATTCTATTTTATGTGTATGTAAGTGCACCCATGTCATGCAATGCCGTTGGAAGCCAGAATAAGGTGTTGGATCGCCTGGATCTGGAGTTATGGACAGCCAGTAGCCGCCGTGTGGGTGCTGGTAATTGAAGCTGGGTTCCCTGTAAGAGCAGCCAGTGCTCTTAACCATTGAGCCATCTTTCCAGCCCCTACTGAAAGGAATTCTTAAGCTCCCCCTTCCCTTCAAGGACTGATAACTGTTGATCTAAGACAAGAAAATGGTGAGACTAGAGATGTAGAGCATGGGTGGTAAGTTCTTCAAAAGCAGTAGCCCTTTGTGTGGAGAATAAGCAGACCTTGAATCTCCCTGGGGAATAGAGAACAGGACAATGAAAAAGGGAACCAATGTGTGCCAGCCTACAGAGGTAGTGGTCACTTCTTTCCCTGTCCTTTCTCAAAGTCCACGGAGAACAGAAATCCTCTGAGAGGATGGCCACATCAGGGAGGTTCTAATGACATATTCCATTTATCTCCCTAGCTACTGATTCTTTCCTTTGATAGAGGCCTATTACACTTACTGATTATACAGTGAAGACTTAACACTCATTTGATTATGTTTGCATGTAGGTGGAACAGCTTTCCTTCAAATCCAGGTGAAATGGACATCATCTGAATCTTGCAATCATGGATGACTGCTTGGCCAAGGGCTTTCCTGCTTTCTGCCTCTAACTTCTAGCAACGGACGTCACGGACTTAGGACTCAGAGCCTGAGGTCAGGAGAGACAGAAGTTCACCACTGTCCTGTAGTCTATGTTCTGAAGACAACTGGGGTTGAGAAGCAGATCTACAGGAGCATTGATCTGGTGCCATGAGTATTTCACATTTGGAATTAAAAGTAAGGGGAATAAAGTCTTTCTTTAATCATCAGCACAGCTTCCTTTATAAACTTGATACTTTGATTGTCACTTGATTATATATAGCATTGACTACTGCTAATGGGAGAGGAGACAGAGGAGAATGAATCTGACAGTCTCTTCATCAAATTGGTTAATTATTTCCACTATCCACAATATAAAATCTATGGCATAAGCATGATACTTAAAGTCCTTTAAGGAATGATAGTTATTAACTCCCCCTCCATTCATCAAATCCTTGAGTCAGATTTCCTCACACACCTGATATTTATTGACTAAGTAATTTTCTTGACTTAGGTTTCTCTGTGTAGGATATTTTCTGTTCTTTATTCTTGCCTGATATTGTCCTTTCTATGATATTTCTTTTTAAATTTTATTTTTTTAAAATTTTATGTGTACGTGTATATTGCCTGTCTGTAGGTAAGTGCACCCGTGTCGTGGATTGCCTGCAGAAGACAGAAGAGGCTATTAGATCCCTTGGAACTGGAGTTATGGACAGTTGTTAGCTGCCATGTGGGTGCTAGGATATGAACCCAGGTCTTCTGCAAGAACAGCCAGTGTTCTTAACCGCTGAGCCATCTCTCCAGCCCTCTATGATATTTCTTTACAGGACTCTTAATGTGAAAATAGTAAAGGATAATAATTGTTTCTATCTGTAAAGTTTTTTTTTCTTTTCAAACTGTGTTCTGGCTTTCTTCCCCCAGTGTCTGGGCCAATGACCAATTCATCTCTGGTGAACTGCAGACTTCCTTTGCAGACCTATATACTCCACTGCACTCACTAGTTAAACGCTGTCTCCTTAACTTTGCACCCCTATGTTCAAAATAGTGGTAAGATATATGAATCTGGAGAGGAGAGAGGAGCACCGAGTATGAATTTGCTGTGTGGTTTAGATGGTGACAGTCAGGTAAAAGGGGAACATATATTTAAGAGGCAGCCCCTAATGTGTCAGAGAATAAGAAACTAAAGAGCTAGAGAACACCTTTCACTGAAAGTCAGGTGGTCCATATTGAGAAGCATTAAGAACACTTTATCTTGGGGCTGGAGAGATGGCTCAGCAGTTAAGAACATGGGCTTTGCTCTTTCAGAGGACATGAGTTCGATTCCTAACACCTACATGGAGGCTAACAACCATTTGTAACTCCAGTTCCAGGGAATCTGATGCTCTCTTCTGACTTCCTTGGGCACTGCATGGCATGAGTGCAGGCAAAACACTCATACACATAGAAAAAAAAGAATACTTTATCTTACAGATGGCAGAGTCAATGGCAGAGTGAACAGAATAATGATTTTGCATTAAAAAGCACTGGTTATAATGACTAGGGCTGACACTTAGCAAGCACCTAGTGTGCCCTAATCCCTGTGCTAAATGATCTACGTGCAAATCTTCTAGTTCATGACTGCCATCACATTCAGACATATCCATATGAGACTGGATTTTATAATTATCCATATTTTAAAACTAAAACTGAGATTTAGAATTTTAATTAATTTTCTTCAGTCACATGGCCAGTTAATGGCAGACCCACTGTTTGACTACAATGTTAAACATTCAAAAATTAATTACCTTTATCACCAGACTTTGCATTATGGCAAAAAGATGGAGGTTACATCTCATTTGCATTCTGATGATCAATAGCTTGGAACTTCCACAATAGCTACTCACTTTAGATGTTGTATTTTAATTTTAGATGAAAGTATAGATGAAAAGTTCCATGAAGTAAGTGACAAGTCTTCACAAAACCAATCGAGACAGTTATATGATAAATGACTGTACAAAACTGGCAAAAGCACGTGAACTCTTTTGCAGCTTTCCTAAGATATCGGAATTAGTTATTAGCAAATAAATGAGAATATGGATAGATTTCATGTTCCCTTACTGCCTCATCAAGATCAACCATACTCTATGAAAGTGATAGGCACACTTAGGCTTGTTTGTAGGAATTAAATGAACAAATGCACAAATAAATGAACTGTCAGCTGAGTGGAGAGACACAGATACATAATCCCAGCACTCAGGAAGCTGAGGTAGGATTAGGAGTTCTGGACCAGCCTGGACTATATAATAAACTAGGGGCCAGAAACTTTTCTCAATAACATAGAGAGACCCTGTCAAACAAACAAGCAAGCAAGCAAGCAAGCAAACAAATGAAAACAAACAAACAAATCAAATTTTTAAATGACTGGAAAATAAGTGTTGATCAATAGGAATGTATTAAATAAATTAATCTATTACTGTTTAGCAAAATAATTCATGTTAGTATATTGTTTTACATCTTAAAAAGTTGTCTTAAGTTAATAATATATGATTAAGTGAAAAAAAAGTCACACATTGTATGCAAACTTGTTTACATTTGGGTATTTTATATTTTTTGGTTATAAAAAATATTGACAGTTGCTGCCTCTAGTGGACAGGAGACTGGAACAGGGAGAATAAACAACCATGTTTAGTTTATTTTACATTATTTGGTACTGTTTGGTGTTTTAAATAACATGCATATATTATTTTTGTAATAACAATTCCAAAACTTAATTTTCTACCCAGAGAAAAATGGTACCATTATTTTCCATCAAGAGAAAAGTGATACCAATGTCCTTGGAATTGCCACACTTTCAAGATAAAGCGTTGAAAGAAGCTGAGAAATGTTTTCCACAACCTCCCCAAGTGTTTCCAGATTCTATGTGAGACAGAAGCAATATAAATACTTAGAAATAAAACTCTTAGGTTATGGAGAAAAAGACTGTTTGTTCTATGACTCATCTTGAATTATCTAAAACATAAAACAAAACACAAGCCTTCTATATAACCCACAAAGAAATGAAAAAGCCATAGAAATGTGTCCTTATTGTAATTTTGAACAAGTGGTACTACTGTGAGCAATCAAAGGATATTCTGCAGAGGCAGTTTGATTTAGTCCCCTTAAAGTTGTGATAAAGTTCCTAGGAATATTCACAGATGCTTTTCTGTTTAGACCTCATACAGAGTTCCTTGACACATTGATGAAGATCTATGGCTCATTCAAAATGAGAGGAAAACTTTCCTTATGCTTTTGTGATAATTTATTGTGTTTGCAATTACTAAAGCAGAGTTTGTGAACACCCACTTCTTTCAATTAAAAGGAGTTTTCTTAAATTTGAACTTGGCAAATTAACTTTACTTTGGAAGCTGTTTTCTTTTGAAGGAAATTTTAGGTCAATGTTCCCAAAGTCTAACACAGAATCTCCCATAGTTCCTAGGTTATAACAGTGCCGAAGGAGTTCAGGCTTCTCAGATTCTTTATGGAACTTATGAAGGTTCCTTTCAAGGATCAAAGAAAAATTACATGATTGCCAGGCCTGGTGGTACATTTTTTTTATTCCCAGCACTTGAGAGGCAGAGGTAGGCAGATCTCTGTGAGATTAAAGCTAGCCTGGTTTACAAAGGGAGTTTCTGGCTAGCTGGAGCTACAGGGAGATTGTTTCAAACATAACAAACAAAAAAAATTGCATTATTAATGACGACTTCAGAATAATGAGTTTGTTTTTGATAGCATATGAATTAATCACATTGCGTGTTGAACAAAATTCTCCAGCTTCTTTCTCGATATTCATGCAGCTTTCAGCCCTGGAGAAAGCAGAAACTGATTCTACAGTTTTCCCATCACCTCCTCTTACTGCCAGATGGCAGAAAGCTCTGGAACCACACAGAACAGCATAATAGTCAACAGTATTTGGCCTAGTTTTGGGGAGTCGGGTAGGACAGGATCTCATTAAAATGGACTAGAACTCACTATGCAGCCAAGCTACCCTTGATCTTGTGATGTTCCTCCTGTCACAGCCTTCTTAGTGCTTAGATTACAGGCATGAGCTGTACCTGGCTCCTCAAGACTGAGATCTATGGGGCTAGAAAAGATGGCTCAGGGATTAAGAGTGCACGCTGCTCTTGTAGAGGGCTGGAGTTTGGTTCCCAGCATGCACATCAGCTGGCTTAAAATCACCCAGAACTCCAGCTCCAGGGGATCCAACACCTTCTTCTGGTCTCCACATGTATACACACATACACACACTGAGATACACAAATAAAATTAAAAATTGTCTTTATAAAAGGATAACGTTTATGTCAAGTGATTTATGTTTGCTTTCTGCCTAAATATTTGTAATAAACATGATAGATTGTTCTCAATAAAATTATTGTAGACCTATTTCTTGCCTTTAAGTTTAGCCCACAAGTGGAACTTAAGGGTATTTGCTGAATAAATGCATCAAGCAATGAAGGGATTTTTCATAGTTTTTTAAGTGAAATTGTAAATAGTCTCATCTGATAGACAATAGAGAAACACAAAGCTTAAATGATTTGCCCACAAGGATCTGCAAGGTGACAGGGCTAGAAATTGAGCTTAAATATCCATGTTCTGAGGTTGTGCTCATTCTGAGTCTTCTATAGGTCAGCAGGGTTCTAAGAAGGTGAAAGTACACAAAGAGGTTTTCAGGACCAAACATCTCCATTTGGTCTCAGGCATCCTTCTGAATTATAGCATGAAAACTGAGTTTTTCTAAATGTCCCCCACGCTCCTGCACATTCTCAACTCCATGCAGAGTGAGAGCAGGAGCTTGTGACCAGTTCTAGCCAATGATGATGAGTGTGGCAGTGATCTGCATCCCAGCTGAGGCTGTTAAGAGGTAGGACATCTCTCATCCAATCTTCACATTTAAGATTGTTCATCCACTGACATGATGTATCACAGGATGAAAGAGCTGGGATCCCTCAGTTATCAAAAGGGAAAAAATTTTCACTGATTCATGATGAAATGTGTATTCTCAAGTTCTATGCCAAAAACATTTAAGAATTTATTACTAGAGTAACTGTTGGATTACAGTAAGTCTATCATTTTCCTAAAAGAGCAGTTCTTAACTGATATACGTCCAGATATTGCTAGCAAAAGTAGACCACAGAGGAAGTTTTTTGTAGCCCTTATTTTTTTTTCAAAGTAAGCATTATTTGTAGGCTTGTTTCTAATTAGAAGACAATAAACTATCAAGCAAATACAAGTTAAAAAAGAGTCGAGGATAGTTAAACAATTTTAACTTTCCTTTTGTAGAATGAGGAGGAACTATTCATTTACTAAATGTATTTCAAGACAAGAATGTGAACTAAGCATGAAAATGAAATGTGTAATATCCCAATAAACAGAAAGAGAATGGGAAAATGAAGACATTTTAATTCAAGAAAATTTAGGGAACTTACCTAAAAGATAGCAATTGCCAGTTAAGAATAAAAATGTATATATTGTTTAAGGGACACACAAAAACAGAAGGAAACTGAATGTGAGAATGTGGAGTGAGTCACTAGAGATTATATGCTAGGGAGATGATAACCAAACCAAATCACAGCCACATTATTATTAATTGCACAAAGTAGATATGACAGGCAAAAGTTTTGATTAGGGACAAAGGTAATTCTAGTATAATATTAAATGGAATAATTCAGAAAAAAAGATAAAATCTAAACCCCAAAGCATGTATTTTGAGAAACTTGGTGTATTAACTGGGAAATTTTCAATACACTTGTCTAATAAAGCAGACAGAGAATTAACAAAAATGCTAACAAGATTTAAATCAGAAAATTAGTATCTTTTATATGATAGGTTTATTTGTTTATATATATATATATTTTTCAGTGAGAATTTTTTCAATTCTTGAGGA
>NW_008360297.1:893895-905571 GCF_000622305.1 Nannospalax galili
TCTTTGAGTTTATTATTTGGAGCAGCACAAATCTGTGTATATTATCGGTATTTAGATAAACGATATCAAAAATTTTTCCCTAGGACCTATAATTTTCCTAGACATTTTTTAATACTTTTTTGTGGGGGGTCTTTTTGAGACAGGGTCTTCCTGTAGCTCCAGCTGTCTTGGAACTCATTATATAGACCAGGCTGGCCTTGAACTCACAGAGATCCACCTGCCTCTGCCTCCCGAGTGCTGGGATTAAATACTTTAAAATTTTTTATTTTTTAACATATTTGTAGTCATGAATTTCCCCTTATGGAACTGGCCTTAATCCAATCAAGAGAACTGTTCGTTAACCCTATAAACAGTCTTGCCGCTATTGGACCAGTAGATACATCTTGCCTGGCAGGTTGCTATCACAGCATGCAGGGTCCAGACCTGGATAAGACCACTGATGCCTTTCTCTTTTAAAATTTTTTATTTTTTAACATATTTGTAGTCATGAATTTCCCCTTATGGAACTGGCCTTAATCCAATCAAGAGAACTGTTCGTTAACCCTATAAACAGTCTTGCCGCTATTGGACCAGTAGATACATCTTGCCTGGCAGGTTGCTATCACAGCATGCAGGGTCCAGACCTGGATAAGACCACTGATGCCTTTCTCTCCCCAGCAGTCTGCAGAGCTCTTTCCAGCACTATGAAAGCTAGCCAGCACAAAGAGCATTTCTTGGTCAGTTCAAGACCGACCCAAACTCTGTGGTGTACTCAGGAATGGGGTCTCCGAGAGCAATGGCAATAGCTTTTATTGTTTTCGAGGCCTTGTGGCCTCCTGACTAATAATTCCTAGGAAGGTAACCTGTGTCTGACACTGAGCTTTTCATTTAATAACCTAAATCTTCTGGGAGCAGTGTTGTTCACTAATGTGGGGTACTTTTATCCAAACTCCTTTTTAAAAAATATTTTAAGTAGCTAACAAGCTAGTGAAGTTTCATAAGATGGCTGTGAAACATCCTTAGTTTTGGTTGACCTACCTTCAATCCCCCATCCTCCATCCTTCTGTCCTTAACCCCATTTAAACCTTTGACTCCCAGTTTTCCCAGTTGGTTCATATCAAATGTGATCTATTATCCATTTTTATTTTTTTTTTAACTTGGATTGCAAGATCATAGGTTCCCAAGTAGCTTCTTCATGCACACTTCATTTTGTTTACAACTGCCCTGGCCGGTCATTTCCCCACCTGCCACTCTACGACCGACCTTCTTGAACACGTTTGTCTCCACCCTTCTCTCTATTTTCATCTCTCCTATATTCTACCATCCTCACTCCTCAAACACATCCCACGGGTAATGGTACTAGCTTCCAGAAGTACTCCTTGTGGAACATGCAAAACAAGAGATTTGAAGCTAGGATCCTCACATGAGACCTGGGTGACGACCACACTCTGTATAATTTTTTCCAATTCCATCCATTTACCAAGAAATTTCATACTCTCATTTTTCTTTACAACTGAGTAATTTTCTCTTATGCCTGGGCACCACATTTTATATCAGTCTATGTCTTCTAATTATTGGGGGGTTGAGATAATTAATATTAAAGAATATAATCAAAAGATGTGTTTTAATTTTCTGGCATTTTGTTGATTTTGTGTTTTCTCAGACCTCTTTTGATTCACTATCCTGACATTGTTTATTTGTTTCCTTTGATATCTTGGGTAAGTTTAGCTTTCTCTTCCAATGTGTATCTATAAAGTAAACTTAGTAGTCATAAATTCCTTTAATCTACTTTTATCATGTAAATTATTTATTTGTTTATTTTTTGGTCTTTTTGAGACAGGGTCTCCCTGTAGCCCCAGCTGTCCTGGAACTCACTATGTGGACCAGGCTGGCCTTGATCCGCCTGCCTCTGCCTCCCTAGTGCTGGGATTAAAGGCATGTACTTCCATGCCAGGCCTGTAAAATTTTTATTTCTCCTTCATTTTAATGGATAATTTTACTGGGTACAATAGTCTAGATTGATGGTTATGGTCTTTCAGAGCATGGAATATATCTTTCCAGGCCCTTCTATTGAATAATTAGGTGTTATTCTGATGGGCCTGATTTTATAAGTAACTTGATCTTTCTCTCTTGTAGCTTTCAATATTTTTTCTTTATTCTGTGTTTTAATGTTTTAACTATGATCTGTCAGGGGGAGTTTATTTTCTGATCCTATTTGGTGTTCTGTAAGCCTCCTGTACCTGGATGGGCATCTCCTTCTCTAGATTTGGGAATTTTTTAATGATTTTTATTTAAAATATTTTCAATGCCTTTGAAATGATCCCTCCCTTCCTCCCTCCCACCCTTCCTTCTTCCCCCCCTTCCTCCCCCCTCCCTTCCTACTTCCCCCTCCATCCCTTTCCCCTTTCTCTTCCTCCTCTCATAATCCAAAGGTTAAATCTTTTTATGGTGTTCCAGGACTCTCCCATGTTCCATTCATTTTTTAAAAAAAAATTCACCTTACCACCTTTATTGAGTGATCCAATTCTTTTACCCTGTCTTCCAGCTCTGACTCTGTTTTCTACATGACCCATTCTAATAGTGAGGCTTTCTATTTTGGTTTTTATTTAGCATGCTGGGTTTTTATTTCTACCATCATTTCAGTTTGTCTCTTCTTCAGTAACACAATTTCTAGGGAATTATGTTTTCATATCTTATATTGACTTCTTTATTTCATTCACCTCTTTGCTTTTGTTCTCTTGAAGTATATTCATGTCTTCCAGTTGTCTTAACATAGCTATAATCTTTTTTTGTTTTTAAATTCTTTATCTGGAAGTTGTTCCAGTCATTTTCATTAGGGGTCATTATTATGTGCTTCGTAGTTTGTAGATAAGACATGTTGTCTTGGTTCTTTGTGTGTTTGGGTTTTGTGCCAGGACTTACATATTTGGAATAGTTTGTTGGTTGAGTATCCCTCCCTCCCACCCTTCTTTCCTTCCTTTCTCCTTTTCTTCCTTTATTTTATTTTCTTTGTTGTTGCTGTTTCTTCTTTCAGTGAAAGTGTTCGCAATGTTCAGGAGAAGATTGATTTAAATCTTTGTAAAATTGAGGCACAGTTTTCCTGTGTGGAGCCAGTACAGGAGGTCCCCAGGCAGCATAGATGGGCCTAAACAGGGGAAGTCAGGGTCCCTTGCTTGGTGCAGAAGGCAGTGTAGGCTGGGTTCTTGGAGGAAAATTCCCAGAAACTAAAGGTGGGTCTGTCATAAGAAGCCATGGAAGCCTGACTCCCAGGTTCCCAGGTGTTGTAGGCAGGCTTAACCTGGGGAGCCGGTGCAGGATGATCCTGCAATAAGTGCCTGGTACAGGAAGTTCCAGGGCCACATAGGCAGGCCTAAGCAGGGAAAGCTGGGGTCCCCTCCTTGGTACAGTAGGCCATGCAAGTTTGGCTCCCGAAATAAAGTTCTAGGAGATGTTGGCAGTCTCCAGGCAGGAGGCCAGGGAAGCCTGGAGTCTGCAGCAAGGTTTCTGAATGTATTTTTAAAAATATCTTTAACTTTTGAGTCATAGACTGCATGAATGATGCAAATATTTCTGCCTTTCAGAACTGTTTGAGCCACATACCAAAATCCAAATGTTTAACTTCCCTTTTAATTTAGCCCTTTTGAAATTTTCTTTTTAACTTCCTTTTAGAGCTATAAATTATTTACAAATAGATTGCTTAATTTTTTACTTTCTAGTGCAATTCCATTGTGATTCAGAATGTTTCTATGGTCTCTATTGTTTTACATTTCTTAACTTGTCTGTGATTCAGAATGTCTTCTTTGGAGAATGTTCCAAGTATCTTTAGGAAGAATGTGTACTCCACTATTGTTGGTTTGGGCTATTCTAGAAATAACAATTAGGTCAAATTTATTATTCATATTTTTACTGACTTTATTCTTATTCTCTAATTTATTGAAAGACAATTTTTGAACACTAATTTTGTATTTATCTCTTCATTAAAAATCCATCAGATTGGTTTTTCCATATTTTTAAGCTCTGCTCTTAGGCACATGACACTTAGCACTGTTATGTCACCTTGCAAAACTGACCGATTTATTCTTATGTAATGATTTTTGATCCTACTGTTTCTTAATCTTCATTATATATTTTCTAAACATTAATAGAACTATACCAGTTTTCTTTTGAGTCATACTTTCATGGAGCAACTTTCTCCTTTTAAAAAAGATGCAAAGGAAGATGATATTACAAAGAAGCAAGTTATGTTATTGAAATACACATCATTCTTGAACCTCTGAAAGTATTTGAAGTACTAAGAATTAAACTGATGAGAAATATTTTTAAAGCATCTAAGACATCTAAGGTTTTTTGCTGTTACTGTGATAAAATACGCTGACAAGCAACTTAAGAGAGAAGAGTTCCGTGGTACAGACCACCATGGTGGGGAAGTCGGGGAAAGGAGCTTGAAGCAGCTGCTCAAATCACATCCACAATAAAAAGGCAGAGATAAAAGAACACAAACATGCTGCTAGGCTCCCTTTCTTTCCCTGTACAGTCCAGGATCCCAGCCAGGGAATGATCCCTGTATAGTCCAGGATCCCTTCCCCTCAATGAGCACAGTCAAGATAATCCTCCATAGGCATGCCCAATGGTCTGTTTCCCAGGTGAGTCTAGAGTCTGTCAAGTTGACAGCACTATTTCATCAGTCTTGAAGAGTATTTCCAAGATCCAAATTCAGAATTTTTTTGAGGCAGAGAAAAAGAGTGACACAAGCGTGTGCAGGTGACTCATAAGCATGCATTCTTGCAATCACCCATTCAGCCAGGGGTATTGGAACCCACCTCAAACCAGACCCTGTTAAGATGATGAGTATCCAATGGTGAGTGAGAACACAGAATCCTTTCTTCATAGGGTTTATATACTAGCAGTACATTCAGAAGGAAAGTACAGCTACATGTTGATGCACCAAGACACAGATAAATTAAATATTATAACCGTCTTACCTTTTTGGGTTGATTATTTGGCATGGAGTATTTGAACACAAACAAGGAAATTTATAAAGAAATTCCCATTTTGGAAAAGAAACTACAACTTATAGACATGTCATATAGATTGTTATATGACTAGTTGTCATGCTAACTTTCAATTAATCTGGACTAAAGACTATGAGAACTCTTGCTCTGTGTGACTGCAATACCCAGTTAGTGGTTTTCTGGTCGTCCCTGGCATCTGTTGCTCTACCCTGCACGTTTTACCCTGCGTTGTTCTGTATCGAGTTGATTTCTCTTTGCATGAGGGATATTATTATGAATTAAAAAAATCTTAATCCTCCATCTCTAATATATCAAAGTTAATGTCTTAAATATTTTTTCCATCACCTGTTTTACAGGAGGCTTTTATATACCCCAGTGTGCTCTGAGAAGATGCCTTCTGCTAGTCATTTATTTCTTTCTACTCAATACATGTTAGTTTTGCCTCTTAATCAATGCTTTTCAGATTACTGCCCATGTATTCTATACTTATATTACATACTTATTCACTCACTAGACAAGAAAAGGAGACTTTAGATAAAAATGGCAGCCACTATCATCAATAAGCCCATATTCTCTTTGATGATTCAGGCGTGGTTTTAAAGCAGCATTTGTTGGAAGGACTATAAGAAATCCATTGTATGTATAGCTGAGTATCAACGCAGGAGGAAGCAGACAATTCTTCAGGTTTAGGAGAGGGGAGAGCATCTCAGAACAATTTTACTTAAGGAGTTGTTACCATAGAGACTCTTGCATACAGATATTTCAATTTTTGTAGGTTTTTCTGTGTTTGGCTTATCTAACTAGTGAATATAATAATAGGTTTCATTATGGCATTTTCATACACGTATATCATCCTACCTTGCTCATATTGAACTCTCAGCACTTTCTCCTGCAGGTGATGTGATTTTTGAGGGCCCTTTTAATAATTTATTATGGCTAGAAGAATAGAACTGTCAAAAGGTCCAGGCTGAAAGCAAGTCATCATACTGGATAGACTTATAGGTGCCAAAGCAAATCACCTGGGAAACTATCATTCCTTAGGAAACCTGCTCTGAGAGAGCACTGTAGATCTTCATGTCCAGTGCAAAATTAGTTAGGAAAATGGACCACCATGAAGTTCTCAAGTTCACATCTATTGTCCTTAGAAAAGAAGACATCCCTTAGAATCTTAGGAGCCTCTACTCCTAGCAGAAGAATTATGTGGATGAGTTATTATTTTATATTCTAATCTTTCCATAAAGTTCAATGATGGTAGAACCACACCAAAAGAATTAGAGGAGATGAATGTGTTATTTTTTGTCCTCTTTAGGTGAGGTGAATTAAACCAACCTTATCATGAAGGTAAGCTTTTCAAACTGGCTGAGGTCTACTACTTTCTAGAAACTCAAAACTTGTCATAACCTATAGATAGTACATGTGATGAGAGCTAATCACTCTCGCAAACTCCTTTCGGGTATACTCTGTGCTCAGAACTTGAACTTAAATGTCCTGCCTTCCTTAAGACTCTTGATTACAGGTTAGTTTCTTTCTTCCTCCTGTGACTTGTAAAATTGTCCACATCACATATGCTTTTCAGTATTGCTTGCAAAAAATTATTTGTGGAATAGATTTTGCATAAAACTATTCATTGGTGGCTTCACTTTGTTTTGACCTGCTTGTTTTGGGCAGACATTAATATTTATGGAAAAATATTAGTAAAGGGAAAAAGGATAAAATGTTGCAACCTGCCCTCAACTACTCAAATCAAAGTATTTTCATGTTTCCATGTTCCCCTTTAGTCTCCATGATTGTTTCTTAGGACACTTCCCACAGTCATGGTTAGCTAAAAATTGCCTTGAAGATGATAAAGAATCTGATCCAAGATCTGGAGGAAGGATTGTGTGCCGGTTAGTTTTCATCAACTCGACACAAATTGGAGACATCAGGGAAGAGGGAACTTCAACTGAGGAATTTCTTTCATTAGACTGGTCTGTGGACATGTCTATGTGTTTTGGTTTTTTTTTTTTTTATTGAGCTTTTGTACATTTCATACAATAGTTTTTAATCAACTTAAATCTCTTCCCCCATTCATGTCCCCCAACTCCTGACTGGATCTAACTGATACAGGAGGGCCCAGCCCATGAGGGGAGGTGCCATTTCTAGGCAGGAGGGCATGAACTGTATAAGAAAAGTAGCTGAGCAAGCCAGAGACAGTAAGCCAGTAAGCAGCATGTCTCTATGGTCTCTGCTTCAGTTCCTGTCTCCAGGTCTACCTTGAGCTTCTGTCCCGGCATCCCTGAATGATGGACTGTGACCTGTAAGGTGAAATAAACTCTTTCCTTCTCAGTTGGTTTTGGTCAGTGTTTTATCACAGCAGCTAAAATCAAATGAGGACAGACAGGCATTGTGCAGAGGAAAGGGTGAGAAAATGGGATTAGTCAAATCTCAAATTACTCAGTAGAAGTTCTTGTAGCACAGGAAGGAATGGAGTGGCAGAAAGGAATCAATGACTCATCTGAGAGCACTGAAAGCTTCTTTATACACATATGACACAACATTCTTTTTATTAATATTTTATTTACTATTTTTATTTTATGTATATGAGCGTATTGCCTGCATGTGTGTAAGTGCACCCATGTTGTACTGTTGCCCGAGTTCTCTTAGGGTCCCTTGCTCCTGGCGCTATTAGACAAACCATATAACATATCTTTATCTGAATTTTTCATAATTTATATCCAAGGTAGGAGAAATAGAGTAACTTACAAAGGTGAACACCCAGGATCCCATGTCCGGCACCCCGTTCTGCTCTGTGGCCCAGCAGCCAACCATTCTAGATAGATTCCGTGCCCTGCCCACAGCCCCCATTAGCTTTTGCCCACACCTTGTGGGCACACAATCTCACCCCAGGTTGGTAAATGTCCCCTCTCATATCCACATGGGTGAGACCCCAGGGTCATTTTTTCTGCACTGCCGCTTCTGTCCAAGATGGCCCCAAGACTCCTCCCTCTGTGGCTAACTCCCAGCAGCCAATTCTCCGCAGCAGGCCCCACCACTTGGAGGAAAAAGTACCCCTGGGGACACAATCCATCCCTTCCTCTGGCTCTTACAATCTTTCCCCCAATCTTCCGCTAAGGTCCCTGAGCCTTGGAGGGGG
This sequence comes from Nannospalax galili, assembly GCF_000622305.1. Classification (NCBI taxonomy): domain Eukaryota; kingdom Metazoa; phylum Chordata; class Mammalia; order Rodentia; family Spalacidae; genus Nannospalax; species Nannospalax galili. The sequence goes on from NW_008360297.1 coordinate 902,020, forward strand.
TGACAGATGTAGGGTCATCTGTCTTGTATCATGGCGAGATAGTGACTTCTTCGGCCTCCCCATCTTCAAGCTGTAGCCATTGATCTATCTCAGCGGTGTTTCTTCTACTATAAAGAAGTAGACACATCTAAACAAATATGAATATAAATACAAATACCTAGAAGATATCCCAGTAGGTGTGCTATATTCCTTAAACAGTATACTTGTAATGGCTTCCCAGCTAGGGCATGTAGCCTTTTTTGACACAGGAGGTTGGCCTGGTCTACAGCACCAGATATGTGTTCCACCCCTAGGAGCAGACCTTATCTGATTAAAAATTTGTCAGTTGTACATGTTAGTCAAGCCATTATTGCACTTGCAGGCATTGCTTGGCATGTCCATAGTTTGCAACATGTGGTGTCCATTGTTGAGTAGAATCATAGGGGAGCCTTTCTTCTCCAATCATCGGCATAGTGCCTTCTGGCAATATGAATATCATCCGTCCAGTGGCAAGGAGGTTTTTTGGCTTAGTCTCATCTCCATCTTTTCTTCTTCTCTTGTGTTCACAACTTGCAGTGTCTTCAGCAACATGGCCTTACTGACCTTTCTAGTGTACAACCGACATTAGTGGCAATAGCCTTGGTGAATTTGAGAATCTCTAGGATCTCTTTCTGACCAACAGCTTATAGGGGGACAACCCACAGCTGGTACTGTAGATTTTCTTAACAATTGTACAGTTTGGGAGTCTCTGTCTTTACCTTACCCTACCCACATAAAACTCCCAAGAATCTTATAGCCATAGCTGGCCTTTGCTTCTTCGGGTATCTTTCAAATGTGTTTCACATCTGTAAAACACTTGAAGGAAGGTTAACATTATATATTAAATCAATCATAAACAAGGTCTCACATAGCATGGAAAGGTTTTGTCCATTTGTATTAACTATTTTCTCCATTGATCCTTGTTAGGTACCATAGCATAGGTATGGGACATTAGTTTGGTTCTTATGGACATTAGTTCTTTACTATCTTTAGTTATCCCTTTGGAGTCATTTCACACTTGGGGGATTTTACATGGAATCCCTTTGGATTCTTTTATTCTTGATACAGGTGTTGGCTCCAGTTGCCTGACACTGCACTGGGGTAAGGAGGCAGGGGTTTCTCCTGTCCTTGATGCACCCCGCTTGTCCTTGCTGTTGGTTCCCTGAGTCAGTCAGGCCCTGCGTCTGCCTCTTGACTGTAGCCATATCTGTCATCTCTCCATTGACAGCACCTGACTGCTGGGGGAAGCCTTGGTGGGAAAAACTGCCTCCATCCCTAGTATATCCTTTATCAGAAGAGAAATGCACCTTATTTAATTTTGGGGGATTCTTAACCATCCCTAGGACAATTTTTATTCTTTGAATGTCTTTTGTAAACTGTTGTTCTGGTTTTAAAGCCTTCCAGAAACTCCTTAGTACTGAATTTGGTTTTCTATCAATTGTTTCTCTGGGAATTTTGCTCAACATAAGTCTTGCCACATTTTTTTTCAAGTAACCCAAGTGGACCATTTCTTCTGTCTGGTCTTTTTTATATCACTTATATGGTGTTGTGTTATTCTACAAATACATTTTACACATTGGTTAGAGTCATTTAGATCTGCTAAAGCCTCTCTCACTTTACAAAGATCCTGTCCTATTAAAGGGCTTAGCAATACCATTAGAGCGCCATACCATTCTCGAGGTCCCAGTTGAATTAAGCTTTCCTTTATGTCTCTGATGAACACAGTCTTATCTGGCCCAGTGAACTGGGCATCATATAGTGCTTTTATCATACTTACTTAATTCTCTTAGTAATGCCTGTCCCTCCTTTATAGTCCCCTAGTCTCTGTTAACCATGGGAATTTCTCTTGGTGATGACCATGTATCTTTAATGCCTTCCACCAGCCATCCCATTAAGAGCTTTTTGTTAGGGTTCCAAATAGCAACAGTTTCCCCCCTCCCCAACAGGGACCTCACCTTGACCTTTGGAGCCAAGGGAAACAAACTCTGCTGAGAAGCAGCCTGCCTCTCCTCTGATCTCCAAAGATAAGATAAGCAGATTCTACCTGTTAACCAGAGATTTTAGAAGCTGTTTATCACAACAAGATTTCCTCTTATCTTAAGAGGGAAAAAGTAAACACTTCCAGACCCTAATCCTACCTGCTTTTCCTGCCTCCCCCTCCTTGATTTCTCCCCCAAACATTCTCCCCTTCCACACCGTAAAGCCCCCATATCCATATGTAAAGTCCCAGCTCACAACCCCTGAGCAGACATCTTTCCCTTCAAGGACATCTTTCCCGGACACCCTTCCCTGACATCTTTCTTTTCCCTTCCCTTCTCTTCCCTTCCCTGACATCTTTCCCTTTGCTGACATCTTTCCCTTCCCTGAGGGAAAGGTGCCCCGTGTGAAATAAATCTGTATTCTGCTGAGCATTCCATCTGTGCCTCGGTGCCTCATCCATCTGCTCGTGCTCTCCACTGCACGCTCTCTCCAACATTTTTAATCTATCAGATGGTTCCATGACTTGGATCTTACTTGAAGGGACCTTGCACATAAAACTTTTGGACTCGCTTGTCGTTATTGGCCACTGCGAACACCACTGATTCGGCATTAAGGTACACTTCCACCCTCTATCTCTCTCCCTGCTCCCATTCCTTTCAGCTCTCTCTCCCTCTCTCTCTCCCCTTTCCCCTTCACTACTCTCTGCCAGTTTTCTCTTCATCTCCTTTCCAATCAAATTCAGTCACTCCCAGATCTCACTCAAGGCCACTAGACAGCACTGGTTTCTGCAACCGTTGAACTGCCCGGCACAGTTACTGTGTCTGTCCACGCCCACCTGGGAGTCAGACCTGCTTCCCCGTCACACTCAAATCCTTTTCCCTACCTCAGCTCCCTTCCCTTCCTCGCTCCTGCCATCTTTTGCCTTCCCCTAACATCTCATCTTCTCTCTCTCTCTCTCTCTCTCTCTCTCCCCCTCTCTCTTTCTCTCCTCTCCCTCCATTCACTGGCTACTCTGATCTTCTTCTAGGCCTCTCCATTCTTCTCCATTCCTGGTCCCTCTCAGCTTTTGGCCCCACTACCTTGTTTCCTTCTACTTTGGCTCCTACTGGCTGGTCACGCACCACATTGCAGAACCTCTCCTAACTCATTTTTACTCGCTCGAAATCACACTGGTGTGTGGGAGGTTCCGCCCTGCCTTTGACTACAGGACGTTGTGGTCACTGGCAGGGACATGCACAACTCGTATTCCGCCCCCCCCAGTGATTGCAGGACGCTGCCCTGGGGTTCAGGAATTTAACTCGAATCAGCAATAGAAAAAAAGGATGCTTTTCTTTTGTTGCCTGATTCTTCTGGTTCTCGTTTTTATGTGACCTAAGCTAAACCTTTCTCTTCCTGCTTTCTCTCTCTCCCACTCTCCCCTCCCTCCCTCTCTCTCTCTCTCTCTCTCTCTCTCTCTCTCTCTCTCTCTTTCTTTCTCTCTCTCTCTTTCTTTCTCTTTCTTTCTTTCTCTCTTTCTCTCTTTCTCTCTTTCTTTCTTTCTTTCTTTCTTTCTTT
>NW_008360297.1:906096-907029 GCF_000622305.1 Nannospalax galili
CTCTCTCTCTCTCTCTCTCTCTCTCTCTCACTCTCTCCCCTGTAAGCTTCCTTTTTGTTCCCCCACCCACCAGCTGAGGTCTTTAACTCTTCTTTCGCTTTCCACCTAATCCGATGCTATGGGAACCAAACACTCAAAACCTCAGGGTCTCACGCCTGTGGCCTGCCTTCTTAAATCCTTAAAAAAGCTTGGATTATCTCACACTATCAGATCAAAACACCTAAAATTCTTGTTCACCACTTCCTGGCCTCAATACAAACTAGATAATAACTCTGTTTGGCCAAACACTGGAACCTTAGACCTCAATATTTTAAAAGATTTGGAAAACTTCTGCCAGCATAACGGCAAGCAGTCTGAACTACCCTACATCCATGCCTTTCTTGACCTCCATGCTAATCCCTCCCATCACTATACCCTCCCTTGCCTTCCAGTCCAGGGGCCAGCCCAACTCCCCTCCCTTCTCCGCCTCAAACTCCCTCTCTGCAATCTTCCCCCTCCCTTCCTCAGCATTCTAAATCTGACACTCACTCTCTCAATTCCCCTTTAATCAAGGAAATCCAAAATCTTAAACACCTCATTACCAAATACTCCCTAGTCTCCCCAAGTCTGACTTCTACCTCAAATACCCCATTTACCCCTCCTGTATCTGCTTCTACTTCAATTCCAGACCCTGCCTCAGACACCCCTGCCCCTACATCCTCTCATGGACAGGACACCCCTCCCATCTCTCCCACTTCAGCTTCCTCCCAGGACTCCCCTTCTCCTTCTCTTCTGCCTCCTCCCAACCCCTCTCCCGTGTCAACCCATACCCGTTCCCACACCCAGTCTCAGCCCCCTTCCCATGGCATTTTTCCCCTCAGGGAAGTGGCAGGCATGGAAGGGATTGTCAAAGTCCATGTGCCTTTCTCTCTTGGAGACCTCTCTCAACTAGAG
>NW_008360297.1:907957-915409 GCF_000622305.1 Nannospalax galili
TTAACAAAACAGAGTGTTGGACTCCACAAACCTCTAAATGTCCACACTCATCAAGCTGAAATGTCACAATTAAGGAAGATACTGCTCTAACCTTGGGACTGCTCTTTCTCTGTTCTTCCAAAATATACTCCTGCATCTCTCCACAGATTGAGGACACCTGTGCTCCAGTCATTCTCATCCCCAAACTAACCCTATACACACCAGGAGAGGTGTATGATGTCTTATCCACAGGGACAGAAGGAACCAGAACAAAGAGGTCAGCCACCTTGGCAGTCCTGGTAGGAGTTAGCCTGGTGGCATCAGTGGCAGCCACAGGACTCATAGCCAGAGGCTTGGGACACACGCTGATCTCAACCCAGCATCTTTCTCAAGAAATAGAGGACCTCAGACAAGAGCTCACTTCAACAGTGGAAACTACAGCCCAGTCAATCCAGTTCCTACAACAACAATTATCCTCCCTAGCTGAAGTCGTACTCCAGAATAGGACCCTGTTCAGATGCATGGAGAGACAACCCCTGCTGCCTAGTGGACCCCTAAACCAGCCTACCCCCGACATCGACCCTGTCCAGCAGGAAGTAGCAAGATGACAACGGCGCCCCCTATCCTATAACACAAAAGGCTGGAATGTTAGGGTTCCAAATAGCAGCAGTTTCTCCCCTCCCCAACAGGGACCTCACCTTGACCTTTGGAGTCAAGGGAAACAAACTCTGCTGAGAAGCAGCCTGCCTTTCCTCTGATCTCCAAAGATAAGATAAGCAGATTCTACCTGTTAACCAGAGATTTTAGAAGCTGTTTATCACAACAAGCTTTTCTCTTATCTTAAGAGAGAAAAAGTAAATATTTCCAGACCCTAATCCCACCTGGCAGACTGAACAGAGCCAGGCTTTTCCTGCTCCCCCCTCCCTGATTTCTCCCCCAAACATTCCCCCCCTTCCACACCCTAAAGCCCCCATATATAAAGTCCCAGCTCACAACCTGTGGGTGGACATCTTTCCCTTCCCTGACATCTTTCCCTTCCCTGAGGGAAAGGTGCCCCATGCGAAATAAATCTGTATCCCACTGAGAATTCCATCTGTGCCTCGGTGCCTCATCCATCCTCTCGTGCTCTCCATCCGTGCTGCTCGCTCTCTCCAACATTTTTAATCTATCATTTTTCACCCCTGCATTGGCCTAGGTTGAACAGTCTACATCGCAAGGATGGATGGGTACTTATATAACTCATCTGTGAAGCTTCTGAAGAACTTAGAGTGATGTTATTTGCTCCCATGTCCCATACCCTCACTAGCCATGTGGCAAGTGGCTCTTTGATTGCTTGCATGTTTTTCCTAGTTTTAATAGTTCCTGTGTGGAGTATTTCCTAGCTATAGTTCTGTTAGCTTTCTTTACTTTCTGTATTAAAGGTTGATTCTGAGGGGCAGCCTTAGCCACTTTCATTTTTAGGTCATTTCCTTTTTCATTATTATCTGTCTTTCTTCCAGAGTCATTGGACCTTACACAAGTTAAAATGTCCTGGAATTTTTCTCTCTCAAGCTCTGCAACTGGGTCTTCCAGGACATCCCTAGCCTTTTCAGCTTCTCCTGCCTGGGGCACATCTTTTATTATGCAAAGTGGCCACATCCCCTTTCTGGGTTTTCTGCTTGTGTCCAAGGTCTGTAACAGTTTTTCTAGCCTTTCTATAACCTTTATATACCAGCAATTGGGCAGTTTCCCATTTACAACAGCTGTGGCCCACACTTCTGCATGGCTGGCTCCTTTTTAGTTACATATTTTATAATCCATTGTAAGATCCATATCAGTGCCACCATTAGCCCCTTGCTTTTCCCAAACTCATGTGGTTTGTCTTTTCCAGCACCATCATCCTGTCCACTACACCAATTTGTTGCCCAAGTTATTTTAGAGTCCCTAACTCCTGGTGCTATTAGACAAGCCATATAACACATCTTTGTCTGAATCTTTCATAGTTTATATCCAAGGTAGGTGAAATAGAGTAACTTACAAAGGCGAACACCTGGTGTCCCACACCTGGCACCCTGTTCTGCTCTGTGACTCAGCTGCCTGCCATTCCAGATTGTTTCTGCACCCTGCCCACAGGCTCCATTAGCTTTCACCCATGCCTCGTGGGCCCACAGTCTCACCCCAGGTCACTAAATGCCCCCTCTCACATCCATGTGGGCAAGACACCAGGGCCATTTTTTCCTTGCTGCGTTTCTGTCCAAGATGACCCAAGGCTCCTTCCTCTGCAGCTAATTTCCTGCAGCCAATTCTCTGCATCAGGCCCTGACCCTCAGAGGAAAAAGTACCCCTCCAGACACATGTGCAATGCCTGCAGAGGCCAGAAGAAGGCATCGAATTCCCCTGGAACTGGAGTTACAGATGGTTGTTAGCCACCACGTGGATGCTGGCAATCGAACCTGGGTCCTCTGCAAGAGCAGTCAGTGCTCTTAACAGCTGAGCCATTTCTCCAGTCTGGACACATCATTCTTTTATAAGGAAATTTGGGGAACTGAAACCAGGTCCTGGTCCATTTAGTTACTCCACTAACTGGACTATTGCACATATTCTTAAATTGATCCCAAATATGAATTTTTTTGCAACTAACAGTAATGATTGTGGGTCTTTTCTCCTGTTTTCTCTTTTGCCAACATCTGTATGCTTCCCATCACCTTGATCTTAAAGCTTCTTCTTCTTCTTTTTAATCTCTTTCTACCATATCATTATCTATTCCCTAACTCTATGTGTTGTGCTTAGTGCACTTATTAAATACTGGTAATTGCTTTGTTGAATTTTCTCTTTTTAAATCTATGAATATTGATTAGTTTCCCTAGTTGCAGGAAACAGAATTTGTACCAGATGGTTCAAACAAAAGCGTTCATTAAAGTGTGTTTGGAAGCTTACAAACCCTCCTAGAATGCTCAGGAACTAGGCTTGAATACTGTAGGACTGTGGGCAGAGCACACAAAATGTCCAAACCCCACTGGCTGGGTTTTTGTAGGAACCCCTTGCTGAACAACTGGGACACTGAGGAAGATATTCTGGAAGCCACTTAGGATCCCAGCATTGATGATGAGCATTCCTGCCTCTGCCAAGAGGTCAGTTTTCCCATATGTGGATCCTGTTGTTTGTTGCTTAGACTATGGGTCGTGTTTGTGCCCAGTGGATCTTTTTCATGGGTAAATCTCTAGTTGCATGCCTGCAAATGATGCTTTACCATTTCCCAGTCATTTAGAAAAGTTAGAGATGAGTTGGGCATCAATTTTAAATCTATAGTACAATAAAACACTTGATCATGGGTATTTTCATTTCCTCTATGGCCATATTCTTTCCTCCGATGAATTCTCTTTGTACACCTTGTGCTTTCTCTGTTTCATTTAGTCTTTCACTTTTCTTTGTTTGCTTTTGGACTCCTTTTTAAATGTTTATTTATCTTCAGCTGTTGATTCTTACCTGGGTCAGCTGCTGGGAAGACTGCCATGGATGAGGTGGTCCATGTAGGCAACACGTTCTTCATGCATCAGTATTGTGTTTGTGATATTTTGGGCTTTATTTCTTTCTACTTATCAGAGACGGGCAACTGTAGGATTTTAGAATGTAAAATTCTTTTTCCTTGTGCCTCTTGTGTGATTTCATCTTCAGTCCCATTTCTGTAACATCCAGGGAGCAGTGACTGCTGGCTGTGCATCTCAGCATCTCTCCTTCCTGGGAAAGTGCACTTTGCTTGTCTGAGAGCTGCAATCCTAAGTCACCTTTGTGCTCCCCTGACAGCCTGTTCAGTACTCAGCTGCTTTTGGCACACTACTGCCCATCTTGTGGTTATAGATGTCTGAAAGTTCCATTAAATGTGTGGCTTACAGCTTTTTTTTTTTTTTTTCATTCTCCTTGTGGCTTCATCCGATTTGTGAGAAGTGAGGGGAAAGGGCTGATTTCAAGCAAATATTTTCCAAATCTCCACCTTTCTTAAAATTCTTTGTTCCTGATGCTCCCTGGACACATCTGCTCCTGGCTGCTGAACCTCTTTGTAGTTTTTCAATCATCATCTGCAGAAGTGGTCCAGAATTCTATGGTTATAACTACTCTACACTGTAATGCACACATGGTGACCTAGGGCACAATACTTACTGCTGATAACTCTCAGATTTGCTTCTGCACCCCCAAGATCTCTATGCCAAGCCTCAATTCCAGAATCCAAATACCGTCTGCTTTGTCACTTAGGTATCTACTAGGCATCCCAAGGTCATCATGCCCAAATTTATCTCCTTCCCCATCACCAGACTGCAACATCATTGTTACAGGTAGTGAGGGCCTGGGTTGGATATTTTCAGTTTCTTGACCTTTTATACAGAAAGATTGAAAATAAAGGTTCGCAACAGATTTGCAAAAGAAGCAAGATAACTTTATTCAGAGTGAAGCGATAGTACTTATTAAAGAGAGACATACTGTCAGGTTCGACAGTGAGCCACATGCTTGAGAATACTCAGGAGCCCCAGGCTACAGCCTGATATGTCTTTTTATGGGATGTAAAGGACGGAGGGCCTGGGCACTAAGGGGCATAGTTTGGGTGGTTCTCTATTTTGACTTATAGACTAGGTCATTCCTTTTTTCTACTGTGCATATCACTTACCATAATATATCTTATTTTAATCATGTTTGCCCAATTGTACATATCTCATATAGATATGAGATGATAAATAGGGGATCCTCTCTAAAAGGTTACTAGAGAACACAGTTTTGCCTTGCTGTGCATACATCCAAGACCAGTTCAGGGATGATTAGCCCTTCTCTTCTTTATACTAAGACATGATGGGAATACAGTTGAATTGAAACTGTCTAAATTTGATTGTTGCCATGGGAGGGAAAATTATAGTACCATTTATAGATGAGAGTATATGAAGTCCAATGAAGGCTGGGAGTTAAGGGGATTCTGAGGTAGCTAGGTGCATTGTTTAGAGAGGTGTGTGTGTATGTGTGTGTGTGTGTGTGTGTGTGTGTGTGTGTGTGTACTTGTAGTGCATGCAAGTGAAGAAACTAGGCTGCCAAGCACATTCCTATAAGAGGTGTGACCATGTTTTCCATTCTTTTTGTTCCAATGGTTTCTAGCACATTTAGAAAATAAATCCAAGCCAATAGTCTATGAGACCTTTCCTGCTCTGGCCTCTTTCTCATTGAGTCATTTCCCAATATCATGTAAGTATCGTACTGGCCTCCTGGCTGACACTTAAGCCACTCCTATGCTTTTGCCTCAGGTCCTTTCCTTCAGTCTGGAAAGCTCTTCTCCTAAACATATACCTGGTTTTCTCACTCACTTCTTATAGAGTTCTCACACTTACATAAATTTTCCATCCTAATCAAGCGACACTATTCCATTAAGCTCTTATTACTTCAGTTTTCACATAACATATATCAATTCATATATCATGAGTAAAATAATGTACATTAATGTTTCTCTATGATAAACTCTTTCTATAATGTGAGGAATTTGGTTTATCTTGCTGTCTGATATAATCCTGCATCTAGGCATTGCTGTACAGAATTGAAATAATAAATGAATTACTAAAAACATCAGCCTCATGTTCCTTATCTGTGAAGTCTAATGATAAATTGTTCTGCAAATCACTTTGCTTCTTGATGTTAAGAAGGGCTTAATGATGGACCAAAAGCCCTTTTTCAAATACTGAGATGTTTGACTGGAGTGCATGACATTGGCGGTGATCCATTTGCCTTGCTTCTATGAAAGACAGAACCTGGATTAGGACCCAGTGATAAAACAGAACTTACATGCTTCACCACTCTGCAACCTCGAGGCCTCAGCACCTCATACTTGGGCTTTTTCACTAGCACAGTGGAGCACTCTGTATCAAACTCATCTCCCATACCCAGAAATGGTTGTCTTTATAGCATGAAAATTTACTCACATTATCTTTTCTTGAAAACCCAGTGTAGAACTCACACCATAGAGAACTAATGCTCCTGTTTCTGTGAAATGTTTATACTTTCTTGATAATTCCTGGCCAGCTTTGATATGTTCCTTATCTGTGAAGTCTAAGAGGCATCCTTGACCATACTAAACTTCATGTACTTTACTATTCATCCATGTACTTTGTTGTGTGTTCTTTCTTTCCAAGGACCTCATATGTGTTCCTTCTGTTTCTTTTTCATCCATCTGTACCTGACCTTCTCCAAATCATTCTCTACACCCTATACTGACTTGAAGACTCAGATTGGGCATCATGTCTCCTATGAAGATACCTTGAGTGTTCTATGCTCTTATATGAAGACAAGGAGAAAAGGAGGGAGAAAGGGAGAGAGAAAGAAAGAGAGAAGAAGAAGAGGAGGAGGAAGAGGAGAAGGAGAGAGAACATCCAAAGGACAATAGGGAAGGGTAAGATTTAAAAAAATCAGTGCAAAAATTTGGGAAATGAAAAATGAAACAATGGAAGAAAAGAAAATTTAAAAAAATGACACAACTGATGTTGTTCTATAGACTGGATCAGGGTTTTACAGTCTGAGAAATGGCTGATAGGAACAAGAAGCCCTCTCTGGAGACAGTGTGTATCTCTCTGGAGACAGTGACCTCTTAGATGACCCCCTGGACACCCACTCATCCATGTGAACACTTCTTGTGTGTGTGGACAAAGTGACACTGGAGTGTCAGAGAGAGAAAGACATCTATTTAATACAGAAAGACTGGAAGGGATACATGTGGAAGTCTTCTTAGAGGAGGAGACGTTGTAGGAGTTTGCTAAGTGCACACATGGGGTATTTGGGAATGGAAGTGAGGATATAGTTATGATAAATGCTGATTTTTAAGTACTACCATGATACAGGTACTCTACAAAGTACTTCCTATGAAAATGGGTATTAAAGATTTTAACTTTCAAGGGAGATGTGTTTAACTGATTACCATTTTTACAGATACAGGAATAGGGGCAAGAAGGGTTCTGTGGTATGCCCAAGGTCACACAGATAGACACAGGTAGAAGGAGGCTTCTAACAGTGAGGGTTTCCCTGAATACACTTTATTCTCTGTCCCTATTCTGTCTTTTTTTTTTTTTTTTTTAAATCAGGGTGGGCTTTGACATCCAAAGATCTGCCACCCCCTGCAAATTTTTTTTTTTTTAATTTTATTTTTTTGGAGACAGGGTCTCACTGTGTAGCCCTGACTAACCTGGAACCTGCTATGTAGACCAGGCTGGCCTCAAACTCACAGAGATGCAATCTACTTGCTTCTGCTTCCTGAGTATTGGGGTTAAATGCATGCATTACCATGCCCTAGCCAAACTAAAAAAATTCTTAGCCATAATCCATTTAATCCTTGTCTCTTCTGTTCTGGAAGACTGTCTATTTAAATGAGTTCCAGACCTCATTTTGGTCTTCATGTCTTAGAATGTTTTAGATTATGAAGTATCACACATTCAAAAGAATAACTTTTAATTATGGTTTAGAAGATTGTTATAA
>NW_008360297.1:916033-924238 GCF_000622305.1 Nannospalax galili
CTTTATTTTCTGTCCCTATTCTGTCTTTTTTTTTTTTTTTTTTTAAGATCAGGCTGGCCTTGAACTCACAGAGATCTGCCTGCCTCTGCAATTCTGTCTTTTTTAAATTTAATTTTTGTGTACTTAATACAGTACACCTCAGTCAGTCTTAATCATCTTTGTACCCCTTTCCCCACTGGCATCCCCTCATAGCTCCCTCCACTGGAATTCATTCATTCTGTCATTTGTATTAAGGCCTATTGTGTCAAGTTAGTGTCCCCAGATATCTTCAGTGAAAGTTCATATACTGAGGTCTATTCAGTCTATCTAGAGTCTCTCACTTTAGGAAGATCAGCTCTTCCTCACCCAGCGATAATCAGTTGCCAGTATTTCTTCAGCTAAGATTATGGTCAGCTGTCCATTTCCCCAGCTGTTCTATGCTGGATTTTTGTCCGCTTGAGTTTGTGTGGATCTTGTGAATGCTGACACCATTGCTGTAGGTTCATATGAACAGAGTCCCTGGAGCTTGTAGGACTCTATTTCTATATGGTCATGGACCACCTCCCTGGCTCTTACAATCTTTCTGCACCCTCTTCCACAATGGTCCCTGAGTCCTGGGTGGATGTAGGTTAATATAGGAGTCCTGTTCCAGCACCAGCATTCTGCAGACTCTTAGTCTCTACACTTTGGCCATTTACAACCTTCTGTGTTCCTGGCCCTCTGTTGTATGAGGGAGCTTCATTAATGAGAATCGAGACATTCATTTTTCTCTTCTTTACCCTTTATTCTATGTTCCATGAGCCTCATGTGTAAAGGTTGAATGTAGATGCGCCACTTAGACTTGAGAAACTCACAGACAAAATCTGTGTGTGATCAGTTGTGGTACTCTATAATAGTCTCTGTCTGGTGCAAAAGAAGCTTTTTTGCACCGATTCTGTCTTTTACCATTCTGTGCCAGCAAAAGCCCAAAGCATAATAATGGACAGAGTGTTTGGGAAGACAGTCAGCCTATTACTAAAGAAATCAGACTGAGAATCCCAGACTTCTGTAGTTTTTCAGGCGTGTATTGTTTCTTCTCTGCTAGGCTGCCTCCAGCATAGAAAACAATATTTAAAAATCAATCAAAGACCCAAGCCAATAATGATTATATGAGCAAAGTGATTGATATTATTTACTCCAGCGAGATTAAAATGTTCCCTAGGAAAAAAAATCTATAAAGGCAACATGAACCATTATGTAAAGCAATGTAGAGTCTTCCAGATAATGAAATGGATATCATAAATTATTTCTGCCTCTGCCGAGAGGGTAAATCTTTGTTAGCAATTTAGCAAGCTTAGAAAACAATGGAATCACAAGAGTCATCACACTAGATAAAATCAGCTGTCCCAACTTTTAATGTCTCCCCCAACACTCTTCTTAAGTAATTTCCTTCCAGAGGCCACTAAGCAAAGGTTGAATTGAAGATCTGCAGGGAAATGTGTGAAAAAGGGGAGCAAAGCTACTTTCTCTAATGCTAATAGAACTCCTGGTATAAGAGGAACATGCTGCAGGAATATGACCTCAGGCACCAGGATTCTCCCTACAATTACAACTTTCAAGTTCTTGAGTGACATTCCACAATTATTCATCATTATGTAACTTGGGCCAGCCCTCCTTGTATCTCTCATCTCCGTGATTCAATCACCCTCCCCTACCAACCCACTTAACACAAGCCTTCTTTGCCCCTGAAGTGTAGTTCTATAGATCTTCATGGGCCCTAGAATGAAAATGTTCTTCCTCCTGCCCTGGGGTAGAAGCTGCTGCAGTGGTTAGTCCCACACTTGGATCTTCATTCATTCTTTTCCCAGTAAGAATGTGACTTGGATGAGTCAACTCTTATCTGAGCCTAGTTTCCCCAACTACAAGAACAGGATAACAATATTTATTTTTTCTACCATGGAATTATTAAAAGGATTCAATGATGAATCTTGCTTTTGTGTCAGACGTAGTAGATATGCAATAAATATTGTCGTCATTACTTTAAGATATGCATGTGCAAAAAAAAAGATATGCATGTGCTGTGTTATGTATTCCATATTGTTTTAGGGAGTGAAGATATGAAAGGATTCTGTGAAGCTTTGTGCAAACTTCAAAAATGATTTCTGCCAACCTAGGTTTTTTTCTTGGTTTTGTGTTTTTAGACAGGGTCTCCCTGTATCCCAGTTGGCATGGAATTTGCTATGTAGACTAGGCTAGCCTCAGTTTCACAGAGATCACCTTGACTCTACCTCCTGAGTGCTGGGTTTAAAGGCATGTGCTACCACACCTGACCGGTTTTGGAATTTTATTAAAATTATCTGTTACAGCTTGCATCTGGAATGTTCCTCAAAGCCTCATATGTTGAAGGCTTGGTCTAACTGGTGATGCCACTGGAAGGTGGTAGGAACTTCAGGAGATGATTTGCCTAGTTGAGGACTCAGGTTGTTTTGTGCCCTTGAAGGGGCTATTGGGACCCTGTTCCCTTCCTCTCAGTCTCTTTGATTCTTGGTGGCCATGAGAGTTCAGCAGATTTTCTTTACCAAATGCCAAGATGTACTGACTTCCTACAGGGCTAAATGCAACTGGGTCGAGTGACTGCTGGCAAATACCTCTGAAACTGTGAATCAAAATAAATCTCTTCACCTTTACAGTTGCTTGCCTTGGGTATTTTGTCATAGCAATACATGGCTGGGTAACAGTACCCAAACGGAAGAAAATACTGACATTGCAAAAACTTTATTAGCTATCAATAAAGGAAGAGGGGCTTATAGTACTTGTCAGTAACTATAAAAATTGCTCCTCAAGTCATTAATTTATATTGCTGAAACTTGTAATGAAATAATCTTAACTCTGAAGCATAAGGCATAATAAAGCTCTCACAGAAATTTAAAAGGACCATTTCTCCTCTGAAATAATGGCTCATAACTACAAAACGGGACTATGCTTCTCTAGAAGCACACTGCCTTTGCTTTGAGAAGGGTTAGCTCAGACATGCCTGCATTGAAACCATTCAAGAGACATTCTGGTTGGCTGTAGTGAAAACAATCTGCCCCAAAGTCAACCCTGCTTCTTCCTCTTTCAGGTTGGACCAGCCCTGGTTATCAGATGGTGGCGCAATAGACCACTCTGGGATCCTTTTTTCTCCACATTCAAAACTGTCTACTGAATAAGATATACAAGAACGAGGGTGATGCCTTCAGTCTGGATGGCCAGGACACCTTTGTAGTTCTAGAATGGGTCACAGACAAGTGATATCTGTCTGATTAACTTGTTATTACAAGTCCTTAATTATACACATTTATCAAAGGTGATTCTTGAAAGTGTGTCTGAAGCCAGGCCTCTCCCATGCCATGAGTTGTCAGATCCCAAGTTTGCAAAGAAAACCACTAATCTATATGTAATAAGGAGAATTGTCTGTTTCTCCATCTTGAAATGTCTGCTTTATTCCTTTTCTGTACTCTGAATTCTTCCCACCAGAAAGGGAAATTTGCAAGCAGAGTCAATAAGACGAGCACAGACTACCTCTACTGCAGCTGACGCAACAGTTAAGGTGGACCTGGGGGAGATTTAGCCTCTGCCTGCTTAAATGCCTCTAAGGATGGAGGCATTAGAACAATGTTTCAATAAGAGAGAAGTGTGTTGCTCTTGGGAAGATTAAACTCGAGCTTGAGATTTTGTGTTGACTCCTTGAGCTTTTTCATTTTCTATTGAGAACCTGGAGTTCACAGAACTACAGAAGCTTGCTTGAGATCCCAGAATTGACTGGTAGAAGCATCCTTCATTCATCATGAACTTGCTGTGTCCATTTTCTGTAGAAGTCACAGCAATCTGACTGCCCAATGGCAACAGACTCATTTGAGTAAGAGGAAAGGGGAATGACCACAGAGAGAGTACAAGCTCTGGAGCCCAACTGCTTGGGTCTGAATCTACCTCTGCTTTCCTTGGCTGTTTGATTTCTGGAATATTGATTAAACTCTTGAGTGTTCAGTTTCCTCTCACATCTACCTAGTAATAGTACCCACCCATTTAATGTGCTTAACTCCACACAAGATGAACTTGATGACTGTTACCATTGTCCAGAATTTGCAGTTAGTCCATTGTAGAAGTGGGACTTCACACCCACTCTGGGCAGTGGCTGGGTCACACTGCCCTTTGCCCACCATATGACCTAGAGCTCCAACTGGCTAAGCAGACATATATCTTCCATACTTATCTCAATTAATGAGTGATTTAAAAAAGTGAAACCCATGTATCTTTTATGTGTTTTTTTCCACTTTTATAAAAGTACAAATGATGATTTTAAAAAATGTGTAGAAAAGCCTCTGGAGCCTTTGGACACACAGATGCAACCTTACAAAGGGGTATTAGCTTTAGTAATGCCACCTGCATATGGATCAGATTCTTTTCCATCTGAGTTCAGTACCCTAGAGGCAATCTGGCTTAAAACGGCTCTCCCATTCTAAGAAAGCTTACAGGAGGCCACTTTATGAAACCCCGAAGGAACAGCTAGTGACACAGTGAAAGCTATAGTTGTTTGTATAGTTTCATTGTTGCTATTCAATTGATTTGGTTTATTTTGGTATCAGTAAGGTTAAAATTCTACAGTAGACAAGTGAAATAGGAAATAAACTGAAAATCACAGTTTGTTGAAATGTATGAAACCAATTTCTTCATTTACCAAATATCTAGACTACTATTTTATATGTACTCTACTATATTCTGAAGTTATGCAGGGAAGTGGCATAATGATAGTAAAATAATAATTATGAAGTCCAAGTATCATTATATATATTATATATTAATAAATATATAACAATCATTTTATATATGTGTATGTGTACAATATACATCTATTATGCTCACTTGGTGTCAGACATTCTTCTAAGCATATACTAAATGTATATTTAGACAAACTCCTCTTGGTTCTTGTACCAATCCTCTAAGGTCAGTGATGTGATGATCCCTAGCTTTCAGATAAACAAACTGAGCAGAGAGGTGAAGGCATACCATCCTCCTTTAAAAGAATGACATTCTTCTTGCCAATAGTCAAAGAAAATGAGCACTATGCCTCCTATCTTCTGCAGTAAAGTTGCACAGAAGGCTGTGCTCTGGTAGCACAGCCAAGGGATGAGGGAGCAGTGGAAATGATGACCACACAGAGAGCTAAGTGAACAACAAGAACCTGCCAGAGAAGAGAGAAAGAGGCTCTACGGAGGGAGGCAGGGACTGGTGCAGCATGGCCAAAGATTATCTCGGATAGGGGAGCAGGCTTTAAGGAGGACTGAAAAAGTGGGCAGGAGGAAGCTTTTAAAGGTTTTGCACTCTGTCAAGGCATTTGGATTTTATACTCAGCATAATGGAAAGCCATTGATGAAATTGAAGCAGGACAGCAACATAAAATTTATGATTCAGAAAGATCATTCCAGATGTAGTGCATAGAATGCTTGGAATGGGAATGGAGGCTGGGTGATGCTGAGGAGGGGGAATACCAATTAAAGAGTCACAGCAATGAGAAATTCTGGGAACAAAAACTGTGGCAGTAGAAAAGAGGAAGGTAAACGAAGACATATTTGAGAGATCATTAGAAGGCAAAATGTGGAAACTTAGGCAAATTATTGGGAAATGCCGGAATGTCAATGGTTCAAGGGTGTGTCTCTGTGTTGGGAGGTTATCTCCTGTGATGGTTCATCTTCAATGTCAGCTTGATTGTATTAAGAAAGACCTGTGACATTAATGAGACACACTTTTGGGTGTGCATGTGAAGGCATTTCCAGAAAGATTAACTCAGTGGGGAAAACCCACCTTGAATGTATTGGGGTCTAGGAGTTAACAGAAAGGGGAAACAGAGGCAGCCAGCTGAGCACCAGCATTCATCCCTCTTTGCTTTCCAACTGCGTAAACAATGTGAGCTGCTTTTCTGACTGCATGAACAATGTGAGCTGCTTTTCCCACTGCATGAACAATGTGAGCTGCTTTTCCCACTGCATGCACAATGTGAGCTGCTTTTCCCACTGCATGCACAATATGAGCTGCTTTTTCCATTGCATGCGCAGTGCAAGCTGCTTCAACTCTTGCTGCCATGCCTCCCCACAACAATGGACTGCATCCTCTTAGACTATTAGCCCAAATAAACCATTGCTTCCTGAAATTGTCTTTGCCAGGCCTTTTGTCACAGAAATGAGAAAAGTAACTAATACACACCCTGGCAGGGTGAAGATGCTCACAAATGTTTCAGGCACCCTGAATCTGCTCTCCTAAGAGCAGTGCTTGCCCGACTTGACTTTGGTTATGCTTTGGAAGCTTAACAGTCCCTTCTAGTAAAATGTTGGAATGTTCTGTGGCTCATTTCATTTACATCCAGGAGGCAGGCATTTCCTTGGGGAAGTTCTACATGATTTCATTCTACCTATTTTGTATTGGTTTCATAAATAAACCCCAGAAGTAAGTTAATTTCCCTCATTTCCAAGCTGTTGGTACCCATACCAGGGGCACCTGGCTCCTGCACACACATTCTGCATTGCTTTGGTTTCATGAACAACATTGAGGGGGCCAGAAAATCATTTCTTCTCCATGAATACTGTTTTATATCAAAATGTATCCCACTGACAGGACTGAGAAATATTGGAAAAGGTAAATAAATAATTTCACAAGAGGTGTGAACAGTTAGTGAGATGGTCACATTTCCAATTTCCAAGTTTTTGTTTATTCCATTAAAGTCTTTCATGTTAGCTTTAGATGAATCCTCTGAAACATTAGTTAATAAAATGTACACACTTACTAAACTCACATTTATGTCTGTAAATATATATATATCATGTATGTAAAAATACATGAACATAAATGCATCCAAATACATATGCACACATACTTACCTAAGGAAACCGTATTTGAATAATTCTCATTCACTGCTATTGTGAGATATGAGCAATTCCATTCACAACAGTCCTTATAGAGGAAAGAAGCCCACGTTCTTGCATGAGCAATTGTCTGTGTTCTAAAGAAAAATGCATGACAAACTCATGAAGAGCAAAAGTCATGGCTGAGATCTGGATGTCATTGCCACTTTGCTGTGACAGGAAGCTTTTCACATAAATGAGTGTTCTTTCCCAACTTGCCCTTCATGTGATGCCCAGCACAGGATCTAAAACCAGCACTCCATGAATTTACCAGAGTTGATTCATCTTCAGGCTGAGTCCATAGGCTCTAACACTGATGTTCTTGAAAACAATTTGATATGTTCCATGTCAGACTCATTTTTCTATTTCAATAGGAAAAGGTTACAGGCCATTAGCTGTCATTCATTCTGTGACAAGGCTTTGCCAGGCTCCTTCCTGTCAGTCACCTCCCACAGCCAGGGACATTTATCTGTCTGGATTTCTGAAAGGTTACTGAGACCAGTAATAGGAAATGTCTGATTGCTTCAGTCCTGGTGAGAGCTGTCTACTGTAGTTAATATTTTAGGATGTGCCACAATCTAACTCACAGAGGTCCAAAGAAACAGTTCAAGCAAATGGACACTAAAGGTTTGAAGGCACAAGTTCAAGGTCACATGAACTTTTAGATGCCAGGGAGGATGTACTTGGTTGAGAGGTCATGGATTAGTGATTTCTGTCTCATTTTCTTCCTTGGGTGTTTTCATAAAGGACCTTACTTCTGAGTGCTCCCAACTCAATTTATAAAATGAGAGGTTTATCCTGGATCACAGAAGTTCCAGCCAGATCTGACCTTCTGCTGGAGATTTCAATGGACATATAGGTATGATTAGAAAGAAAGATGTCCTGCTGTAGTCTCAGGAATGGTGTAGGTTGTAGGCTGAGGACACAGGTATAGGGAGATATTGGGAGCCAGATTATGAGAGAGCCTATCTCGCCACACTCAACTCTGTGCACCGAAATGTTGGAATGAAAGATTGTTTCTCCACATGCCAGTCCTGCAACAGATTGATCAGTCAAAAGCTACTTCTGACAGTTTGTCACATTGTGAGCATAGAGGGAACCACTGCTTTTAGGGCAAACTGCCAGTGGGATATTGGAGGACTGCTCTCTTGTGCGTAATTCTGGTCTGGGGAGAGTTGATGACTTTTGTCCCCCCCCCAAAAAAAAAAAACCCTGGGAGCAAGAAGAGGGATGAAAAACATTCTGGAGCAGATTTTTGAATTTATATATCTATCATCTATCTATCTATCTATCTATCTATCTATCTATCTAT
>NW_008360297.1:924262-939007 GCF_000622305.1 Nannospalax galili
CATCTATCATCATCTATCAATTAACCATCTCTCCATGTATCTAATGTATCTATCTATGTATCTATGTATTTATCATCTATTTATCTATGCCTCTGTCACCAGAGTTCTCTCGGGTCTCTTGTATGGTCAGACAAACCATACAATATTTTTTATGTGAATTTATTATGGTTTATGCTCTTGCATAGGGAGGGGGTAAATGGGGGAACTTACACAGAGACAAGCAACTCAGAACCTGCCATTTCAGATGCTTCTGTGGCCCACCCATAGTCTCTGTTATCTTTCGCCCATGCATCTTGGCCCCACAGTCTCATCCCAGGTGGGAAAATGCCCCCTCTCATGTCCACATGGGTGAGGTGCCAGGGCCATCTTTCTCTCCACACCTGCTGTCACTGCTTGTTCCTCCCAGCTTGTGGTTTCCATCTCAAGATGGTGCAGAAAACCCTTCCCCAGTCCATTCTCTACAGCAGGCCCTGCCCCTTGGAGGAACCAGTCATCTGGGAGACACTTCACCCATTTCCTCTGCTCTTACAATCTTCCCGTCAATCTTCCACTAAGGTCCCTGAGCCTTGGAGGGGGTGACAGATGTAGAGTGATCTCTCTTGTATCATGGCATGATACTGACTTCTTGGGTCTCCCCATTAGTTGTCTTTAAGCCATGGCCACTGATCTATCTCAGTGGTGTTTCTTCTACTATAAATACAAATGGAAGGAAGTAGAGACATTTAAACAAACATGAATGTAAATACAAATGCTTAGAAGATAGAAGATATCCCAGTAGGTGTACTATATTCATTAAACAGTATACTTATGATGGCTTCCCCACTAGGGCTGGTAGCCATTCTCAACACAAGGCATTGGCCTGGTCTACAGCACCAGATGTTTGTTCCACCCCTAGGAGCAGGCCTTATCCAATTAGAAATTTGTCAGTTGTACATATGTTGGTCAAGCCATTATTGCACTCGCAGGTGTTGCTTGGCATGTCCATAGTGTATAGCATGTGGGGTCCGTTGTTGAGTAGAATCATAGGGGAGCCTTTCTTCCCCAACAATCTGTATAGCGCCTTCTGGCAATATGAATGTCATCCATCCAGTGGTATAGAGTTTTTTTGGCTTAGTCTCACCTCCATCTCTTCTTCTCCCATGCTCACAACATGCAGCGTCTTCAGCAACATGGCCTCACTGACCTTTCTAGTGTACAACTGACATTAGTGGCAATAGCCTTGGTGAATTTGAGGACCACTAGGATCTCTTTCTGACCAAAAACTCATAGGGAGGTAACGCATGCTGGTATTGTAGATTTTCTTAACAGTTGTGTAGTTTGGGAGTCTCTGTCTTTATCTTACCCAACCTACATAAAACTCCCAAGAATCTTACAGATAATAGCTGGCCTTTGCTTCTTCATGTATCTTTCAAATGTATTTCACATCTGTAAAACACTTGAAGGAAGGTTAACATTATATATTAAATCAATCATAGACAAGGTCTCACAAAGCATGGAAAGGTTTTGTCCATTTGTATTAAATCTTTTCTCCATAGATCTTCGTTAGGTACCATAATATGGGTATGAGGCATTAATTTGGTTAGCTCTTTACCATTTTTGGTTATCCCTTTGGAGTCATTTTGCACTTCAGGGATTTTACATGGGGTCTCTTTGTATTCTTTTATTCTTAATACACTTACAGGTGTTGGCTCCAGTTGCCTGACCCTGCAATGGGCTAAGGAGGCAGGGGGCTTCTCCTGTTCCCACTGCACTTGTTGGTTCCCTGAGTCAGGCAGGCTCTGGGTCTGCCTCCTGATTGTAGCCATATCTATCCTCTTCCCATTGACTACACCAGGTTGCTGGGGGAGAACTTGGTGGGAAAACCTGCTTCCACCCCTTGTATAGACTTTAACAGAAGAGAAATGCATCTTATTTAATCCCTGGGAATTTTTAACCACCCTTGGGACAGTTTTTATCCTTTGAATGTCTTTTGTAAACTGTTCTGGTTTTAAAGCCTTCCAGAAATGCCTTAATACTGAATTTGGTTTTCTATCAGTTTTTCCTCTGGGAATTTGGGCTTGACATAAATCTTGCCACATTTGTCTTTGAGTAACCCAAGTAGACCATTTCTTCAGTCTGGTCTTTTTTATATCTCTGATAGGGTATTCTGTTATTTTACAGACACATTTTATATCCTGGTCAGAATCATTTAGATTTGCCAAAGCCTCTCTCAGGTTACAAAGATCCTGTCCATCAAAGGGTTTAGTAAAACCATTAAAGCCTCATACCATTCTCGAGGTCCCAGTTGAATTAAGCTTTCCTTCATACCTCTGGTGAACACATTCTCATCTGGGCCAGCAAACTGGACATCATATATTGCTTTTCTCATACCTCATTCTCTCAGTAATGCCTGTCCCTTCTTCATAGTCCTCCAGCCCCTGCTAATCATGTTAGTTTCCCTTGGTGACAGCCGTGTATCTTTAATGCCTTCAACCAGCCATCCCATTAAGGACTGCTCCCCCCTGCATTGGCCTAGATTGAACAGCTTGTATCACAAGGATGGATGGGTGGTTATATAACTCAGCTGTGAAGGTTCCTAAGGACTTAGACTGACGTCATTTGTTCCCATGTCCCATACTCTCACAAGCCACGTGGCTAGGGGCTCTCTGCTTTCTTGCTTGTAAGTTTTTCCTAGGTTTAACAGTTTTAGGATGAAATATTTCCTAGCTACAGCACAGTTAGCTTTTTTTTTTTTCCTTTTGTATCAATGGTTGAATCTGAGGGGCAGCTTTAGCTGCTTTTATTTTTAGGTCATTTTCCTTTTTACTAATATCTGCCTCTTCCTCTGAGTCCTTGAACCTTACACAAATTAAAGTGTCAGGCTCTTCAACTGGATCTGCCAGGACCTCCCTAGCTTTTTCAGCTTCTCCTGCCTGGGGCACATCTTTTATTATGCAGAGTGGCCATGCTCCTTCTCTGGACGCTCCCTTTGGGGGTAAAAGTTTTTCTAGCCTCTAAATAACCTTTAACAAATCTTCACATACCCACAACATATCCCCACATTTACAACATAGCTGTGGCCCATGCTTCTACGTGGCTGGCCTCTTTTTAGTTATAGACTTTATAATCCATTGTATAACCCATGTGACTATCTCTAACCCCATCAAGTGTATGGATTTTGATTGGCTTCTCTCTTGGGTTCCCAGCAGCTGCTCCTGGATTTGGGAATCAGAGCCCAGCTGACCTACCACAGAGGCAGGGGGAACAGCACTGCTTTCTGAGACCCATATCCCCAAGGCTATGGTTCGTTTATCTGGGCCAGGCTATGCTAGTTTTGTCCCCAGAGTTCTCTTGGGGTCTCTTGCACAGTCTGACAAACCATATAATATTTTATGTGAATTTATTATGGTTTATACCCTTGCATAGGGAGGGGATAAATGGGGGAATTTACACAGAGACAAGCACTCTTGCATCATGGCTCAGAGCCCACCACTTCAGATGCTCCTGCAGCCCACCCATAGTTTCCATTAACTTTAGCCCACACATCTTGGGCCTGCAGTCTCATTCGAGGTCAGTAAATACCTCCTCTCACGTCCTTGCCTTGTGCCAGGGCCATCTTTCCCTCCACACCTGCCACCGCTGCATGTTCCCCCCAGCTCGTAGCTTCCATCCCAAGATTGTGCAGAAAACCCCTCCCCAGTCCATTCTCTGAAGCAATCCCCACCACTTGGAGGAACAAGTCACCTGGGAGACAGTATTTAATGTATCTATGTATCTATGTATTCATCATCTATCTATCGATCTATCGTCTATCTATCTATCTATCTATCTATCTATCTATCTATCTATCTATCATCTTCTATCATCAATATATCTATTTGAGGCTGGGTCTTGTGTAGGCCATGTTGCTCTCAAATTTTCTATACCTAAGGATGACCTATCTTGAACTGATTCTTCCTTCCTATACTTCTTGGGTGCTAAGATTAATGGCAGGAGAAGACCTTTTGTATGTGAGTTGTGAGGGTTTGTATCATCACAAAATTCACAGGTTGAAATGTGAACTTCCAATTTATGTTGTTTTGTGTGGGCCTTCAGGCAGCATCCCTCATGAATGGACTTAGTGCTCTTATTTATAAAAGAGACCCCAGAGAGCTCTTTTGCCCTTTCTGTCACACAAGGATACAGATAGAAATAGCTATAAAGAGGGAAGCATGTCGCACTGAACACCAAGTCTTTTCCTGCACTGATCTAAGATTATCCAGATCCCAGAACCACAAGCAATAAATGTATTCATAAACCATCTAGTCTATGGTATTTTTGTTTTAGCAGACGGAATGGACTACATGCCTCTTTATAGCTACTTTCAAGTGATAGTATCCCTCCTAATTATAGCATAATAGCCTATGGCTGGGACTGTAGCACATGCCTGACTCTTAGCACTTGAGAAATGGAGACAAGAAAGATTGTGAAATCAAGGCCAGGTTGGGCTAAATAGCTCTTGACTCAAACTTCCTTCTCTAAAACAACAATAACCTCTAAGCCAAAACCTCCTGGCCGTATATTTCTAATTCTCCATGTCAAGCATTTATGCTATTTTTGTTATGTATTTTACTTATATAGAGATTATAAATTCCAAAATATACTGTTGCTATTTGTGATTTAAGTGAGCTAGTATCACTTAGTAAGAAAAGTAACACTGTTTACTCATGAAGTTTTCCTACCTGATATCCTGTATTCCTTTATGCAGAACCACATTTTTATTTGATATCTTTTTCTTCTGATTAAAATATCTTACTTTATTGATGATTTTTGAAAGATGCATTAGTGTTCTATTTACCCCTTGTTCTATGTTCCCTGAGCCTTAGGTGTAGAGGTTGCATTGTAGATTTGCCACTTAAGCTTGGGTAATTCACAGACAATCTCTGTGTACAATCAGTTATGGAACGTTGTAATAATCTCTGTTTGTTGAAAAAGAAGTTTCTTTGATGAGTGATGACTGGGATACTTGTCTATAAATATAAGGATCCATTTTTTGCATATAGTAAGAAATAACATTAGTCTAGGTATGTGAAAGCCTTGGGGTTTTCTCTAAGATCTGTGGCCTCTCCAGCCATGTGTATTTGGCTTTGTTTACAGTACCACACATGAGTTTCCTCCAATTGAGTGGGCTTTAAGGACAATTAGGTAGCTGTTGATTACCCCTAAGATAAAAGTGCCACTACTACACGAATGTCATTTGCTATGCCAGTCATTGATGTGGCTATTAGGCCTTAAGCTTCATTTAGACCATCCACTGCTGTTCTCTCTTAGCAGCTTGCATAGTGCTCTCCAAAGCTGTGAGAGCTAGCCTTCAGGGGAGAAGTCTTCCAGGTCAGTTCCAGTTCCATTACTCCAAATCCTGTGTCCAAAGTATGTCCTGTCTTGAGCAATAGGGTCTTACATTCAAGTCCTGTGTAATTTTGTTAGTCTCTTGACTACCCTACCCTGGCCAACAATTCTCAATTCTCATCAATGAATCTCCCTTACATGCAACAGAGGGTCAGGAACACAAAAGGTCACAAATGGCCAAAGCACAGAGAATAAGAGTCTGAAGATTGTGGATCCTTGGACAGGACTCCTATATTAAACTCCACCTACCAAGGGCTCAGGAACCATTACAGAAAAGGGGGCAGAAAGATTGTAAGAACCAGGGAGGAGAGGCATGAACATATGAAAATAGAGTCTTACAGGCTCCTGGGATACTGCTCATATGAACCTACAGCAAGACCCATGTAAACTCAAGCAGATAAAAACACAGCATAGAACTGGGGAAATGGGCAGGAGTCCCCAGTCTTAGTCAAAGAATTATTGGCAGCTGATTACCGCTGGCTGAGGAAGAGCCAATCTTCTTAAAGGGAGGGACTCTAGATAGGCTGACTAGACCTCAATGGATGAAGTTTCACTGAGGGACATCTGGGATCACTATCTTGACAAGATAGGCCTTAACACAAGTGAAAAATATATGAATTCCTGGGGGTGGAAGCTATGGGAGGGAGCTAATGGGGAAGGGGTTATAAAGATGATTAAGATGTTCTGTATGAAATACAACACAATTTATTTGAAATCTTATTAAAAATATACCTTACTTTAACATTCCTTATATTACAGGGATGCCATTATTAATTCCTTCAGCTTTGGTACAGCTGAAGCCTTTATTTTGTCTCCATTATTAAACATATTTTCACTGACTGAAGAATTATAGCATTTTGTTTACAGAATTTTGACAAGGATACTCAACTGTCTTCTATCTTGCATTGTTTACAAGAAGTCTGCTGTCATATTAATTTTGTTTCCTGGGATAGTCTCCCTCGTTGATTAGTAAAGTTGTTCCCTTTCTTGGCTATAAATCTTCCCTGTATTGAAATTATAAATAGGATGTTCCAGGTGTAATATTCTTTTTAAAAAAATTATTTATTTAATAACCACATGATTAGAAGAAGCATTTCATTACAACAGCATTGACATATTTGATAACAATTTCCACAGCTAAGATATATCTCTTTCAAAATTGACTGTAAATTTTTAGGTTCACAGTTGAATTAATACAGTTATACAATATTGAACTCTGTATAAAGCCCATAAGACATAAAATTGAATGAGGTTTTAACCTTTAAAATAAATCTCCATTACATTTTAGAATATATTGTTCCTTGCAGAAAGACTCATTGTTTTTTCTACTAACACTGAGATGTTGGTGCATTCATCTCTTATCTGTATTTATCTGATTATTACCAGTCATAGTTGGTTACACTTGGATCCCTGGAACCTGAGTATGGATCTAAAGTCATCAGGTAGATTTCAATGGTAATGTTTTTTACCTCTACTAATTAACATGAAGCAAATTTTTATGCTTCTTCCTCAAATATAACTCATTTTTTTTATTTGTTGATTTTTTGTGTGTGGATTTCATACAGACCATCCCCAAAAATCTTATTCATCTATATACCCACTTCCCAAATGGCACCCTCCCATAGCCTCCTCCCCACAACTGGAGCCCATATACTCTGTCTTCCCTGTTATTCTCCACTGTGTTGTCAGTGCTCCCAGCCATTCCAAAGTGCTTGTCCATCTGCTGAATCTAGTCAGCTTATCTAGAGATACTTGTTTTAGGAAGATCAGCTCTTCCTCAACCTCACCTAGCAGCAATCAGTTGCCAATATTCCTTTAGATAAGATTGGGTTCTGCTGTTCATTTTCCCAGTACTATGCTGGGTTACTATCTGGGAGTCTCTTGGGCCACCCTGGCCAACAACTCAAAAGAAGGTATCTTCTGTCTCACATTGTTTCTTGTTATACAGCCTTTAGCTATACACATGGACTCTTAAAGAGTTATATTGATCCCTTTAATCTTTGGTCATACTTTCCTTTTGGGTGTTTAAGACCCTACAGTTGGCCCAGATAAACCAATTTATTTTTACTCTTAAGGCCATTTGAGGATCTGTTCCTCAGGGGTCACATGGCCTTGGGAGGAGCCCCTGGCTTCTTTCGTTTACCAGTTCCATCTATCTGAAGATAAGTCAAAGGTCCTACTCGACCTTGGCTGGGTTTGCTTGGAAGCATGGAGGAAATGTTTCTTCTATGTTGACCATCCGCTTTGTAGACTGGACACTGGTTCAAGTCCATTTGATGGGGTCTCCATGGCCTCCTTGATCAAGAGGACAGGTGACTCACCATAGTTACAGGACATTTTGAGAGATGTTCATAGTCCCCTGGAATATAGTCGACCTAGGAGGGCAAGGAGCAAAAACTGTCCTTTATGTCACTCTGACCAAGTTAGTATAGGCTTCAAAGTATGTCTGTTAAACATCCAAGAAGGTCAGTTCCACCAGCCTGGTACTTTGAATTACCATGTGCCATGCAGATAAAGCTTGGGCAAAGAACAAATGGTCTTAGATAAACCTTGCCTAGATATCTATTATATCCCTTGAGATAGTTTTATGTATAATTTGTCAGTAGGTTGTTCGATTAATATGGTTCCCTCTGGTTTTAATTTTTTAAAACTAACTAGACATTATTTATCTCTTGCATTGTCTAATCCTTCCACCATTGCCATACCACCCTGAACGTGCCTGATCTCTTCTGATTTTGGAAGCTAAGCAGGGTTGGGCTTGCTTAGTACTTGGGAGACCTTGTATAATATTCTTAACTATCAGCTTTGAGAGTGGACAATTCTACTCTACCTTGATTCCAGAGAAAACAAAATTGTATTCTAAAATCTCCACAGTTATGATATGAAAATAGCTTTCCAAAGCATTCTATTTGATGACTCTAACAGCACCCACCTGATGTATTTTCTTATGGTCCTCAAATGTCTGCTTTCTTTCTATATAGAAAGAACGGGAAATTTGAATAGGGACTGCCATGTAACATTGGCAGCTGTCCCATATGTGGACTTTTAATTGTTATTTATACCTCCTCCTCTTTTTTCCTCTTGACCTTCCATCCCACACATGTATGCTGACTCTGAACCCAATGATCCTCTTGGTTTTTTTTGGGAAGGCTGGCTGCCACTTATATCTTCTGTGTAGCCTACTTATTTCACCTGTCAATTCATTTTTATCTCCAATTTCCTTTTAGAATTTTTGAAAAATTATTTTATTTATTATTTTATGTGTATGAGTGTATTGCTTGCATGTATGTAAGTTCATCCATGCTGTGCAATGCCTGTGGAGGTCAGAAGAAGGAATCAGATTCGCTTGGAACTGGAGTTACAGATGGTTGTTACCTGCCATGTGGGTGCTGGGAATCAAACCAGGTTTCTCTGTAAGAGTAGCCAGTGCTCTCAACTGCTGAGCCATCTTTCCAGCCTCTCCTTTCAGAATTTGTACAAAAACGTATTGATGGCATTTCTATGTTCTATTTTCCATGATTGGTTTATTTTTATTCTTTTTATAAATTTCAGTGAGATCTCAGAAAGAAGACAAATTTATGTGCATAATCTTTCGCATTAAGACATCTCTGTATTTTTTAAAAAAATTTCTTCTTCAAATGAGTAAATACTTTCCAAAGGGCCTATGAGACAAGTCCAGGTATTCATAGTTAGCTGTTTATTTGGGCTTGGCCACATCATTGACCATTAATGTATACTGCTTAGTAGGTTAAATTGATGCATTGCTATGTTCACAGCTCTTACTGAGAGTGGGGATGACTTCCAATTCACCATTATACTTATGATTTTGGCAATATACCAACCACTGGTTAATATTTCATTGATAAGTTAAATCTACATGAACTAAATCACTACTAATACACATATCAGTAGTATAGATCTGAGATCTATCATTAGAACCAGATTGCCAAAAGAATATTGCCTTTCTCCTCAATCTCCTTGATGGAAGACTGTCTTCATTAGGTTTAGAATGTATTCACTTAGAAAATCTCTTGAAGCAATGCATTTCCTCAGCATCAACATTCTCACAAATAATGGGCCAGTATTCCCTAGTGGTAAACTTCTTATCTGTACGATAGTTTTGGAGAACACAAGCTATCTATACACTAATGGTTAATTATGTAGTAAAGAAAGTTTATAATACCCTTAAATTATTCTCGGTTCTAAAGATAATACATAAGTTCTAATGCTTTATACATACCTTCATGTTTTCTAAAGAAGTCCTTAATAATTGATATATATATATGTCATATTATTAACTATATCTGGTGCTATTAATAAAATATAAAGTCCTTAAAAATCAGTCTTGAATTTGAGCAAGATTCAAAAGCTGCAAACAATGTGGTTAAGTTCTCACTTCTCACAGATAACTTGCTCCTTTTGGAATTTTCAAAGCAAATAAGAGCTGTCATATAAGCCCCATAGTCATAGCATAAGAGATGAAGGCTCAGTACCCCGTTTCCAGCTACTTTCTCATGATAAATTTCCAGAGTGCATGCAGACAGAGGGAAAGCTCTGAAGGACTCTACAGAAATCGATCAACGATACCAAGTATAACACTATTTTCTTATGATCTACCGATTTTTGGACTGGAGAGAAGGCTCAGTAGTTAAGAGCACTTGCAGCTCTTGCAGAAGACCTTGGTTCCCAGCACCCATGTAATGGCTCACCAGTATCTGTAACTCCAGTTCCAGGGGATCCGATGCCCTCTTCTGGCTTCTCTGGGCCCTGTGTGCATGGTGCACTTCCATACATGCAAACTAATGAGTCATACATATAAAAATAAATAAATAAAAATCTTTTTTTTTAAAAAAGCAACTGCTTAATTTCGGCTTCTCTGGCTCTGCATGGTGCACTTCCATACATGCAAACAAATGAATCATACATATAAAATAAAAATAAATAAATAAAAAATTTTTGTTTTAAAAAGCAGCTGCTTAACTTTGAACTAAGGTGAATACTTCTAAATTGTCCTCTTATTAGTAGATCGGGTTTTAAATGTGAATGAAAGAATTCAGCACATTGGTATTTTAGACGTTAATCCTGAGACCCTGTGGAATTACAGTTAGAAAGAGATTATTAACACCTCATCCATGCTGTCTAGTAGGAAGGCAATGAATTTTCAGACCACTTAAAGAAATTTCTCACTGGGTTTGAGCTTTTCCTAATTATTAAACTTGAAGGCTGCATTTGTTAAATAGGGCAGGAGGAAAAGTTTAGAGGTGATTATTGATTATAATCACAGGTGTATATTTACTGCATCTCATCCTGTTGAGTGTATTAATGGTGCCCATCTTTTTGTGTCTCAATAATAGCTAAATAAATGTTTTTTAAAGGAATGTATCTGTAATTGACCATATTAAACCAGAATGCTGTGATTTCATTTTATACTTAATATTTCATCAGAATATTTTGTTTTTTATTGAATTTTGTCAATATACTTTGATCATATTTAGACCCCTTCACCTATGTGCACCTTTCTGATAGCCTTCTCCCCACCAAATTTCATGTACTCTATCATATAAATAAATGATTATCTAGTCAAGTTTGTGTCACCAAATATCCTTCAGTGTGCATCCGTCCACTGGAGACTAGTAACCTATCTGGCATCACACCCTTAAAGAGAATTGACTCTCCCTCTCCCAGCAGTTATTGGCTGCCAATATTTCCTCAGCTAAAGTTGGAACTTCTTCACCACTTCCCCACTTCTATGCTGGGATTTTTTTCTAGCTTGAACTTGAATTGGTCTTGTGCATGATGTTACCATTGTTGTCAATTAATATGAGTAACTTCCCTACCTTTCTTTGTGGTCATCCACCACCTCTGGCTCTTGCATTTTTTTCTGCTCCTCTCCCACAATGGTCCCTGACTCTTAAGGGAAGAGGTTTGATATAGGTGTCTTATTCATGGATGAACACTCTGCAGTCTCTTGTTCGCCACACTTGGGCCAGTGGTGGCTTTCTGGATTAATCATTATCTATTGCATGAGGAACCTTGGCTGGTGAGAGTTGAGAGATGCATTCTTTCTTCCTCCTGTTCAACAATGATTCCTGAGCCTTAGATATAGAGGTTGTATTATAGATGTGTTACTTAGGGCTAAACAGCTCAGAGACACTTATTTTCTGTGTTTGACCAATTGTGGAACTTTGTAGTGGTCTCCATTGGTTGTAAAAAGAAGTTTCTTTAATGAGTGGTGAGAGGTACACTTCTCTGTAAATATAAGGATATATATTTAGAATACAGTAAGAAATTGGATTGGCTTAGGGATGTGGCAAAAGTAGGTTTTCCTTTAAGATCTATGACCTCTCCAACCATGTGTATTTGGCTATGTTTATAGAGCCACATGAGTCCCCTTCTACTGAGTGGACCTTAAGTTCAATTAGACAGCTGTTGATTACAGATAGACAAAGTGTTACTACTGCACCAGTAGAGATAATTTGTTGGGCCAGTCATTGTTGTGGCTTATAAACTTTACAGCTAGATGGTTTTCTCCTTTGGCAGTTTTCATAGTACTTTCTGATACTATGGGACCTAATCTTCAGGGAGGAGCCTTCCAGGTCAGCCTGATTGTTCCAAGTTCTGTGTCTAAAGTAAGTCCTGTCTTTAGCGATGGTCTTACTTTTAAGTTCTGGTGTGTTGGGGGGGGATCAAGGGCTGTAGCAATAGCCTGTATTATTTTGAGAGTCTCTTAGACTACCCTGGTCAACAACTCAAAGGGAGATTTTCCCTGCCTGGCTCTGTGATTTTTTTGTTATATAGGCTTTAGATTAGATAAACACGTGTTAATAGATACAGATATATAGATATGGTGTATGCTTTGCAGTAGGTTTTTGAACTAATACATTTCCCTCTGGTTTTTCAAATATTTTCTATACTGGTGGAAAGAGAGCACACAGTCTTCTGGAATGTGCTGGTAACTGCATTGTGCTAAGGTATCACTGTAGGCTCTTAAATATTGCAGTACATGGCAGTGTACTTTGTTGCAACGAACATCACAAACATTTACATTTTAATGTGCACAATGGATCTCAATTAAAGATCTCTTGAGCCTGTTTATAGACCATTTCCTTCCTACATTACAATCTCTTTGGAAATATCAGTGTTACAGTAGTGATAACCTTGAAAGGGCTGCTGGTGGATAATCACATTGTCTTAAATACAGAAAACAAGAAGTTACTCAGAGGAAACCAGAACATAGATTTCAGAGGGAAAAAAAAATCTGACATCAAAATTTGCTGCATGGATGGTAGGAGGGGTGTGTAGAATTTGTCTTTTTATTTGTTTTTTTGTTTTTTTTTTTTAAATCTTGGAAATCTCTGCTTTGCAAATGACAGAGTAAATCAGACATGTAAAGAAGTTCCACTGCCAAGGAATATGGCATGAAAACTTTAACTGTGAGGAACTAGGAAAGACCTCTTTTACCAATCTTAGATAAGCAAATGCATGATAACACACCCAAATTTTTCTCTTTTAAAAACTGAGCATTATCTGAAAGTAACAAAAGGCAACACTGTTAAGATCAAAATTGAAATGAATATAGAAAGCAGAATAAAGATTTCTGAAGGCCTCGCCCATACCTCTATGCTACTGGAAGAGGTAGGCCACATAAAGGGCAGGTGCAACACATGGGAAGTGCTCTCCACCATCATAGATTAGCAAAGATGGAAGGGAATGGCTTTTGTTCACTAATGTCTTCTCTAGTTCAAATTTCAAAAAGGAGTGACCGCATATCGGACATGAGCCTACTTTTCGGCAATAGTTCCAGTCAGGGCAAATTACACATCTACCCTCCTAACAGAAGGAAATTGTTCATGGCTACCCAACTTCACACTGAAATGAGTAATTGATTCACATCTGTGGGGTGAAACCCAGAAACCTAGGGATTCCTCATCTTTGAAAGAATAAGGCTTATACTAAAAACATTGAAGATGTTTGTGCATCTGCAGAGAAATTAAAAACAGAATTCTCTGACTGAATATGCCCCAAGAACCTGCACTATTCCTTCAAATAAATTGATCATCATCAAGAAATAAGAGACTGATGAATATCCAACTTTCCATTCCGTATCTAAAGTAAGAAGCTCTAATGACTTCTTGATATAGAGAGAAGGGTCAAGAATATATTTCTGATACTATTTTAGGCAAAAATTGAGAATGGATGATAATTGCCTCACTCAAAGATAGTTACACAGAAATTCACCAACCTGTAGAATATGTATGATATGTGTATGTATGTATTTGCAAAAATTTGATGTATAATTAATATAAACAATGCATAGATATTATTGGATATTCATATTGATTTAAAAAAGAAACATAGTGTATACAGTAATGCAATAATTAGGGTAGATTTATTTTTATACAAAGTTATGTCACAAGAAGACATTTGCAAATGTAGTCATCTTTAGATATGAGGAAACAGGGGCCATATAACAATAATCATCAAGAAAACTATTCTTTTTGGATCATAGTATAGGGAACAGATCGCGAGGAAGGTATTGTTCTCATTGACTGAAGGACAAACAACGGAGTTTGAAAACAATATTATAGAAAAAGTATGTTTGTAGTAAAGAGTTCCAGAAGTTTACAAAAAGATCTTCTGGCATCTTTAGATGAATACTAATAACCAGTGTGTATGCAAGTTGAAGCTGCAATTTGTCAAGCAAGACACACTGTCTATAACAAGCAGTCAGAGAAAAAGTTCAAGGAAGTACTCTCATTCACAGTAGACACACAAAGGCACACACACACACACACACACACACACACACACACAATCTAGGAGTAAATCTAAGCAAAGACATTAAAGACCTCTACAATGAAAAGTTTTTTTTTTTTTTACTTTAAAAAATTGTTGAGAATTTCATACACGCATATAAGGTGTTTTGATCAAGCTCACACTCCCTCCCCTTACAATGAAAAGTTTAACCTTTGAAACAATATATTGAGGAAGACACTAGAGGGTGGATGTGGGGTCGCTCCCTCTCCTCATGGGTCATTGGCCACCGCTCCACGAGGACAAAGGGAGCAGAAGCGATGAAGGGGGTCAGGATGGCCAGTGAGCACTGATGGAAGAAAGCTCTACCAGGGAGGCAGGTTCAGTGATGCAAACAGCTCCAGGCTCAGTGAAACAGCTCCAGATTCAGTGAAACAGCTCCATTTATTTAGTGGAATGTTAGGGAAAATATAGTGTGGAGGCAGTAGCCAATGTTTCAGCTGATAGGTGCTCATAGTATGCTTTATTTACATGTGGCAGTAGGCTCCTATCATCCGACTACTGGGCAATGCCTAATTATCATATAGAAAAAAACCTGGGGGTAGTTTTTACTCCAGGTAACTA
>NW_008360297.1:939080-948538 GCF_000622305.1 Nannospalax galili
ACCCCCTGCTGAGAAGGGGAGTCCTTCCATATGGTGTGGAGCCCCTTAGAGCTATCGGGACATGGAGGACTACAACCCTAGCAGCAGGGTTCCCCAAGGTGGAAAGGCCTCCTGTGCTCATGGATTGGTAGAATTCATATTGTGAAAATGACCATCCACATCAAAACAATTTACAAATTCAATGCAATCCAAGTCAAAACCCCCATGACATTTTCCCACAGAAATAGGAAAAAAAGTCCTAAAATTCATATAGAACCACAAAAGACCCCAGATGGTCAGTAATTTTGAGCAAAAGAGCTCAAAAAAAAAAAAAAAAAAAAAGAGTAAGTACTATACCAAATTTCAAACTATATCACAGAGCTATAGTAATAAAAATAGCATGATATTGGTAAGAAGAAAAAAACAGACATGCAGTCAATGGAACAAAACAGACAACCCAAACATGAGTACACACAATTACAGCCACCTTGAATTTGCTAAAATTGCAAAAAATACAAACTAGAGAAAAGACAGCACCTTCAACAAATGGTGCTTGGAGACCTGTAGAAAAATGAAATTAGACTCCCATGCCAAATCTGTACAAAAAAATGAACTTCAAATGGATCAAAGACCTCAGTGTGAAACTCAGAATGATGAAACCATTAGAAGAAAACATAGGCAGTACCCTAGAAGATATAGGTGTAGGAAAGGACTTTCTAAATAGGACTTCATTCATTCAGGAATTAAAGCCAACAATTGACAAATGAGACCTCACTAAACTAAAAAGCTTCTATATAGCCAAAGAAACAATCAATCAAGTGAAGAGAAAACCCACAGAGTAGCAAAAATTTTTGCTGGCTGTACCTCTGACAGAGGATTCATTTCTAGACTACACAAAGAGCTCAAAAAACAAAGAATCAAAAAAACATACGACCTAATTAAAAAGTGGTCTATGCATCTGAACAGAGAGTTTTCAAAAGAATAGATAAAAATGGTTAAGAAATACCTTAAGAGATCCTAGCAGACAGCCTGAGAGGGTGGGTTCGAATCTCCATTAGGCAGCTGCTCAGAGCTCAGCAGACTGCCAGAGAGTGCGGGGTTCTGGCTTCCCTCTGATCTCCAAATACCAGAAGGCCTGAAAACCAAGGGGGCAACCTGACAACCCCCTCCATCCTGCCTCCACGTGGTGGTGAGCTTCCCCTAATTGCCACCATACCATCCCCCTATCTGGGATTTTGTGAGGCCCCAGGGTAGATCTGGGTTTGGTAGGCTAAGGCTGGGAGCTCAGCAGGCCTCCAGAGAGTCCTGAGTTCTGGTCTCCCTGTGGCCTCCCTCTGGCATAGGGTTGACAATGCACAGGACTGTCCGAGAGACCCTGGATCCTGCTTCCACATGGTGGAGGAAGCCTGAGTGTACCTGACTGGAACCTGAATAGGGCTTTTGTGGGTACCCCTAAATAGCTGATATGAAGCCATAAGTTCCCTCCAAAAAACCATGAAAGAACCTGAACCCTGTACCAACCAGCTT
Source organism: Nannospalax galili (assembly GCF_000622305.1). NCBI lineage: Eukaryota > Metazoa > Chordata > Mammalia > Rodentia > Spalacidae > Nannospalax > Nannospalax galili. Next base: position 940,587 of record NW_008360297.1, read on the forward strand.
TACATAACCAATAAAGAAAGATCTAGGCACCCTGATAATACAAACAGAAGCATACTTCAACTTAATTTTCATATCAGAATCATAAACAATAAAAGAAATTCACATGGAAAAGCCCAACAAAAAATAATAAAATGGAAAGCCAAAACACTGTGTCCCCAGCAAAGCCCACCAATCCCATAGAAGAGTTCTACAAGGAGAACCCCTTAGACAGAGCCCAGGACACTGAATTTAAAAGAACAATCATAAACATGGTCAAGGAATTCAAAAAATTTAAAGAACACACAAACAAATCAATCAAAGAGCTAAAAGAAGATAGGGATAAACTTCTGAATGAATTCACAAAAGAGATAGAAACATTGAAGAAAACTCAGGCAGAAATGAAGAAGGAAGTGCAAAACTCAATAAGTCAACTTGAAACAACAGGGGAAAGCCTCATCTCTAGAATGAATGTAATGGAAAACAGAATATCAACACTGGCAGATAAAGTTTAGAATTGGACCACTTAAGCAAAGAGAATGGAAAATTTAAAAAAGACACAGGAATGGAATATTTGAGAGATGTGGGACACCATGAAAAGACCAAATTTATGGATTATAGGAATAGAGAAAGGAGAAGAATTTCAGGTTAATGCTGTTGACCAGATCTTAAACAGGATTGTAGAAGAGAATTTCCCAAAATTAAGAAAAGACATCCCCCATACAAATGCAGGAAGCACACAGAACACCAAATAGACAAGATCAGAAAAGAAACTACCCACAACATAACATAGTAAAAACACTAAATGTACAGAACAAAGAGAGAATACTGAAAGCAGCAAAAGAAAAATACAAGTCACATAGGAATGTCTATCAGAATTACATCTGACTTATCAATGCAAGCTATGAAAGCTAGAAGAGCCTGGACCAAGGTATTTCCAGTTCTACATGACAATAGATGCCAGCCCAGAATAGCATACCCAGCAAAAATGTCTATTACAGTTGAGAGGGAAAGAAAAATCTTCCATGGCATGAATAGCCTGAAAGAATGCATGTCCATAAAACCAGCCCTTCAAAGAATATTTGAAGCAATACATAGAGCAGAGAGAAAAACAACTATACCTTGGGACGACAAAAGATAATAAAGATATAACCTAGGAAACACAAAAATACACAAAGAACACAAACAGCAATCAAAATGACAGCAACCAATACACACCTTTAAATAATAACCTTAAATATCAATGGACAGAACTTCCCAGTCAAAAGACACAGGCTAAGAGAATTGATTAAGAAACAAAATCCACCTCTTTGCTGTCTGCAAGAAACCCATCTCACCTTCAAGGACAGGCACTACCTTAAGGTAAAAGGATGGAAAAGAATATTCCAAGAAAATGGCACTAAGAAACAAGCAGGAGTTGCAATTCTAATATCTGACAAAATAGACTTCAAAGTAAAACTAATCAGAAGAGATAAGGAAGGTCACTTCATTCTGATCAAAGGAACAGTTAACCAAGAAGATAATTACAATCCTTAACATATATACACCAAATTCTGGAGCACCCAAATTCATAAACACAACTACAGGACTTTAAGACACAGATTAACCCCAACTCAGTAATAGTAGGGGGCTTTAATACCCTACTGTCTCCATTAGACAGGTCAACTGGACAAAGAATAAACAGAGAGACATCTGAATTAAATGATACCATACATCAAATGGACCTAACAGACATCTTTCAATTTTTCCACCCAAACACCAAAGAATACACTTTCTACTCAGCACCTCATGGAACTTCTTTGGAAAATTGACCACTTACTGGGCCACAAAACAAATCTCAACAAATACAAAAATATTGAAATAATTCCATGTGTTCTATTGGACCACAAAGCAAAAAGTCTCAAAATCAACACTGGACAAAGCTCTAGCCACTACAGGAACTAGTAGTGATTGAACAACACACTCCTAAACAATGAGTGGGTCAGAGGAGAAATTAAAAAAGAAATAAAAGAAGTCCTGGAATTCAATGGAAAGGACAATACAACACAACATAACCTCTGGGACACATTAAAAGCAGTCCCAAGAGGGAAGTTTATAGCTCTAAGTGACCACATTAAAAAACTGGAACGATCCCAAATAAATGACCTAACACTGCAACTCAAGGTACTGGAAAGGCAAGAACAAATGAAACCCAAACCCAGCAGAAGAGAAGAAATAACAAAAATCAGATCAGAAATTAATGAAATAGAAACAAAGAAAACAATAAAAGAATCAATGAATCTAAGGGCTGGTTCTTTGAAAAGCTAAACAAGATAGACAGACCCTTAGCCCAGTTAACCAAAGGAAAGAAAGAGCAAATCCAAATCAACAAAATCAGAGATGAAAGGGGAATCAAAAAAGACACCCAAAAGATGCAGACTATAATAAGGGAATATTTTTAAAATCTATACACTACTAAATCTGAATGTTTAAAAGAAATGGATAGATTTCTGAAATCATGGGAGCCTCCAAAGTTAAACCAAGAAGAGATCAACAGTTTAAACAGGCCTATAACATATAAGGAAATTGAAACAGTAATACACAGCCTCCCAACTAAAAAATCCCAGGCCCTGATGGATTTACAGCAGAATTTTACCAGACATTTAAAGAAGACCTCCAACAACCTACTTAAGTTATTCAAAATGATAGAAACAGAGGGAGAACTCCCAAATTCCTTCTATGAAGCCAGCATCACTCTAATACCCAAACCGGGTAAAGACACAACCAAAAAGAAAACTATAGGCCCATATCCTTAATGAATATAGATGCAAAAATTCTCAACAAAATACTCACAAACAGCATACAGACACACCTCAGAAAGATCATTCACCATGATCAAGTAGGCTTTATCCCAGAGATGCAGGGATGGTTCAATATACACAAGCCAATAAATGTCATTAATCATATAAATGGACTCAAAGACAAAAACCACATTGTCATCTCAATAGATGAAAAATGGCTTTTGACAAAATTCAGCATGTCCTTTATGTTCAAAGTCCTAGAGGGCATTGGACTGGAGGGAACATACCTCAACATAATTAAAGCCATATATAACAAACCACAGCCAACATCATTCTAAATGGAGAAAAACTGGAAGCATTCCCACTAAAATTAGGAACCAGACCAGGATGTCCACTATCTCCACTCTTTTTCAACATAGTGCTTGAAACTTTTGCTAGAGCAATAAGACAGGAGAAGGAAATTAAAGGAGTACTAATTGGAAGAGAAGAGGTCAAACTATCACTTTTTGCAAAGGATATGATACTATACCTAAGAGATCCCAAAAATTCCACCAGAAAACTAGAAAAAATGATAAACACTCTCAGCAAAATGGCAGGTAGGAAAATCAATTTAGAAAAATCAATAAATTTAAAAAAAAAGCTCCTAATCACAATTTCTGCAAAAAAATTAAAATATCTTGGAATAAATCTGATGAAAGATACCAAAGATCTCTACAATGAAAATTTTAAATCATTAACGAAATTGAGGAAGACACCAGGAGATGGAAGGACCTCACATGTTCATGGATTAGAAGAATTAATATTGTTAAAATGACCATCCTACCAAAATCAATGTACAGATTCAATGCAATCACAATCAAAATACCCATGACATACTTCACAGAATTAGAAAAATTCATCCTTAAATTCATATGGAGGCACAAAAGACCCCAGATAGCCAAAGCAACCCTGAGCAGAAAAAGCAATGCTGGGGGGATCACTATACCAGATCTCAAAGTATACTACAGAGCCATAGTCATAAAAACAGCATGGTACTGGTGCAAAAACAGACACATGGATCAATGGAACATCACTGAAGATCCAAACCTGAGTACATGCAATTTCAGCCACCTGATATTTGACAAAGTTGCCAAGAACACACAATGGAGGAAAGACAGCATCTTCAACAAATGGTGCTGACAAAACTGGATCTCCACCTGTAGAAGAATGAAACTAGATCCTTATCTTTCACGTTGCACCAAAGTCAACTCCAAATGAATCAAAGACCTCGATGTGAAACTGGAAACCCTGAAACTATTTGAAGAAAATATTGGCAGTAACTTACAAGATATAGGTGTAGGAAAGGATTTTCTAAACTGGACATCAGTTGCTCAGGAAACAAGGTCAAGAATCCACAAATGGGACCTCATTAAACTAAAAAGCTTCTGTACATCAAAGGAGGTACCAGGGAAGTGATCAGAAGACCCACAGAATGGGAGAAAATCTTCACCAGTGACACATCTGACGGGTTTAATATCCAGAATATATAATGAACTCAAAAAACAGAGAATCAAGACAAGAAACAACCCAATTAAAATATGGGCTAAGGAGCCGAACAGAGAGTTCTCAAAAGAAGAAGTAAAGATGGCTATGAAACATCTTAAAAGATGTTCAACATCACTAATAATTAGAGAAATGCAAATTAAAAGCACTTAAGATTTCATCTTACCCCAGTCAGACTGGCTAAGATCAAGAGAACAAATGATACCAAATGTTGGAGAGGATGTGGGGAAAGGGGAACACTCATCCACTGCTGGTGGGGCTGCAAACTGGTTCAACCCCTATCATTCACTGATGGTGGGATTGCCAAACTCGTGCAACCTCTATGGAAAACAGTGTGGAGAACTCTTAAAAAACTGAAAATGAACCTACCATATGACCTGGTTATACCACTCTTTGGCATATATGCAAAGGACCCATCCTATTGTAGAGGCACTTTTACAACCATGTTTGCTGCTGCTGTTCTCTTTTCACAATAGCTAAGAGATGGAAGCAACCTAAGTGTCCCTCGGCTGACGAGTGGTTAACAAAAATGTGGTATATTTACCCAATGGAGTTCTATTCAGCAGTAAAGAAAGATGAAATAATGAAATTTGCAGGTAAATGGATGGATCTAGAAACTGTTATACTAAAGGAAGTAACACAGACTCAGAAAAATAAACAACGTATGTTCTCCCTCATATGTGGCTCCTAACACCAAATCCTTTTAAATTCCAGGTCCTTTTTAATAAGATGATGATATACAGCAGTCCATTCTGCATGAAATAACTAGTATCAACAGGACTTCGGCTGAGCCTAATCGCTAAACATAGTCACAATTGGGCTTGTTGATGGGTATGCTCATTAATTAAAGGAGTGCCAAGCAGGGTCACTGGACCCACACCCAAATATCCAGCCACTCTTCCCAGCCAACTAGTCCAGCCTTGGAAGACAAAAGAAAAATGTGGATGAACCCAATAGAGGAATGCTTTTGGAAGCCCTTGTCAAGAAACTCCAATGGACTCTCATATGAACATTTGAAAATTGCCCTGTTGTGACTTTTTTCTAGTTCCCTGTCTAGAACTTGTAATGCTAATTACTCTCATCTTTACTTCCCCTTCAAATCTCCCATTCATGACTCAAGGACTTTATTCTCTCCTTAGAGACAAAATAAGTTATGCAATTTGGGAGTCTTTTAGGTAGACCCACTGACGGGGTACTCCAATTGCATCACATTGGGTCCCTGTTCAGCATGGAAGAAGCCAGAGTGATCTGCGTCCCTATTCCCCATTGGCAATTTGGGTAACCCCTTCAGAGGCTGGCATGATAAGAATAGGAGATAGGAATTGGCTAGGCAGTTAGGGTAAAAAACCCTAAAGAAAAGTAGCCAGTTTCTTGGCTAAAAGTCAAAATGGCCTTGGGACTGTTAGCAACATACTCTGTTCCAAGACCAAAAACGTCAAAAATATTTTGGAGCTTGTACCTAATCCTTAAAAGATTTTAGGGCTACCTCTTCAGAGAGGGGAGTGTTGGAGAGGAGGGAGTGGGCATGGATTTGATCAAAGCACTTGATATGCATATATAAAATTCTTAATAAAGTTTTTGTAAAAAAATTCCTTAAAAAGTGTTCTACTTCCACTTCTATTTTCTAGGCATTCCTGTAGCTTGACCATAGTGAGGAAAAAAAAAGTGTTCTACTTCCTTAGCATTTATGAAAATGAAAATTAAAACTACTTTAAGATTTCATCTTATCCCAGTCAAAATGGCTAAGATCAAGGAAAACAAATGACCACAAACATTGGTGAGGATGTGGGGAAAGAGGAACCCTGATTCATTGCTGGTGGCACAGAGAACTGGCACAGCCACTCTGGAAATCAGTGTGTGTGGAGAACTCTTAAAAAGCTAAAAATTGATCTACCATATGCTCCCGCTATTCCATTCTTTGGCATATACTTAAAGGACTCAATATCCTACTACAGAGATACTTGCTCAGCCATATTTATTATTGCTCTTTTCACAATAGCTAGGGAATGGTAACAGCCTAAAGTTTCTCAACTACTGAATGGCTAATGAAAGTGTGGTACATTTACACAGTGGAGTTTAAGTCAGCAGTAAAGAAAGATGAAATCATGAAACTTACAGGTAAATGGATGGAAGTAGGAACTGTTGTAGTAGGTGAGGTAGCCCAGATTCAGGAAAAAAAAATGATGCATGTTCTCTCTCTTTTGTGAATCATAGATCCAAATCCTCAGATGTACGAATATATTCTGATGTAAGAACAGAAGCCTGGAAAATGGAAAGGAACCAATGGGGAAAAGGAGAAGTCCAAGGAGGAGGATAGTAGGAGACAGGTGTTATCAAGGGGGAGATGGGGAAATAATGAATATTCTAACTGGGGAAGGAGGAGGGAGAGACATATAGAGAGTGGGGGAGAGGAAAGGGAAATAAATAGTGCTTAAGTGGTGTGAAAAGTCAAAGGAAAATATAGTATTTAATAAGCCTACTGAAAAATACATATATAAATGTGAGTGTGTGTGTGTGTGTGTGTGTGTGTGTGTGTGTGTGTGTGTGTGTGTGTATGTATGTAGCTGAAGGATATATAACAAAAAAAAAACACAGTACTGGACAAAGAAAACTTCTCTTAAATTTGTTGGTTAGGGTAGTCCAAGAGACTCCCAAAATAATACAGGATACTGTCACAGCCCTTGATTGCCTCCTGGGACTTGAAGTTAAAAACCTATTGCTGAAGACACAGCATACTTAAGACATAGGACTTGCAATCAACATGGAATTGTTCTGGAGCCCTCCTCCCTGAAGATTAGCTCTCATAGTATCAGAAGATACTGTATGCAAGCTACCAAGGGAGAAAACCAATCAATGATCCTACCCAGCTGTAAAGCCTACAAACCACAACAATGACCAATGACCACCCAGAATATTATCTGCTAGTGCAGCAGTGGCATTTATCTTGGGGATAATCAACAGCTGTCTAATTGGTTTGAAGCCTCACTCAATGGGAGGGAATTTGTTCCTGGTACTGTAAACATAGCCAAGTTTACATGGCTGGAGAGGTCATAGACCCTAGAGAAGAACCAACTTCTGTCAATTCCATAGACCAACATAATTTCTGACTGTATTCTAAATATGTATCCTTATATTTACAGACAAATGTACCTCTCACCACTCATCAAAGAAGCTTTTTTTGTGCAACAGATGGAAACTACTAAAAAATTCTACAACTGGTCAAACACAGAAAATAAATGACTGTGAGGTGCCCAGCCCTAAGTGACACATCTGTAATGCACCTAAGGCTCAGGGAATATCAAAGAAAAGGGGGCGGGAAAGAATGCAAGAGTCAGAAGATCAAGACATCTCCTGCTAGTTAATGCATTCAAGACATGATAGGGAAGCTATACCAAAGAAATTGCCACAGTATGGTAGTCTAACACGTTCTGCATAATGACAAAACCAGATGGCATGCCAAGGTGGATGGGGGAAATTTCATGGGGTCCCATCTCAAGGTGAAGAGCTATAGGCAATCAGTGGATGTAGAGGAGGGAGAATCAGTTTTCTCTAGTGATTAGCTCCCAGAGAGGTTATCTAACCCAAAGTGGGCAGCCCTAAACACTGGTATACATGAACACCAACAAACGGGCTCAGTGCATATATATACATATA
>NW_008360297.1:948593-954515 GCF_000622305.1 Nannospalax galili
ATGACACAAAATTGAGAGGAGAAATGGAGGAGTTGGAGGGCAATGAGGAAGGATAGAAATAATGCAAATACCATTCTCATGTATCAGATTAAAAAAATAAAAATCTTTATAATAAAACTAATTCAAGAACTTATATATGATCAACATATGCTTTATATTCTCCCAACCAGAACAGAAAGATCTTATTGACTACTCAAAACGTCAATAACAAACTAGAAGACGGTCTCTCTACTCTGATGGGAAGGATCCCAAATATGCCTGACACATGTGAATTCACATAAATAGAGAAGCAAGAATTTTTTTGATGTCAATCAAAAGAAGGAACGAATATGAAATTGTCTAGTTATATAATTAACAGAAAAGATGCTGAAACAGCATGATGTTTAATCTTAGGCACCAGCTTGATTAGCTTGAGAAGCACCTAGGACAGGAATAAAGCACAACTCTTGGTGAGTCCATGTCTTCTCAAGAGAAGCCCTGAAGAAGAAGATGAGGAAAAGGAAACTGAGCTACATCATCATAATGCTCTTAATAGCAAGGGAAGTCATAAAAGAGTTCAGGTTAGCATGTTGTGCTAGTTAACACTGATTGTCAACATGACAAGAGTTACAGTCACCTAGGAGACAAGCCTCTGGGCATGCTTGTGAAGGTCCTGTAGATTAGGTTAGACTCTCAGCCTGTTTGTGAGGGATTATCTAGATTAAGTTAATCGTAGAGGGAAGACTACCATAAGTACTGAACCAAATAAAAAGGAGAAGAGGAGCTGAGTACCAGCTTTCTTTACTGTCTGCTTCTTGTGTGTGGATGTGATGTGACCAGTGGCCTCAAGCTCCTGCTGCCATCCCCTCCCAGTCATGATGGATTGTATCCTGAGAATCAAAATAAAACCTTTCTCTCTTTCTCTTGCTCTTGTCAGGGTATTTTATTAAAGCAGCAGAAAATCAACTAATACACGTGTGATGAATTATGTAACAACATACTAATACCTAAAGCAACCAGTAATAAAACTAGAAAATCTAGATTAAAAAACATGATAGAGACAAAATAGTTTACATTCATTTATTTTTTATTTTTTATTTTTTGTATTTTTGAGGCATGGTTTCCCTGTAGTCCCAGCTGGCCTAGAACTCACTTTGTAGTCCAGGCTGACCTTGAACTCACAGAGATCTGCCTGCCTCTGCTTCCTAAGTGCTGGGATTAAAGGCATATGCCACCATGCCTGGCTCTGCAGAGTCATTTTAAAGAAAGAAAGAAACAAGAAGTAAATACATGGCTTAAATGGAAAACAACAGGAACAGGGTAGGTAGTTTTCAACCCAACTACATTGATGCATACATTAAATATAAATAACCTGAATACTTCACTTAAAAAATTGCCAGAATTAATAATAAAAACAAGGATTCTGATTCCAGCTTTAGCATGTAAAGAGCTTGTATATCCGTACACATGACCTCACAACAAGAAAAAAGGCTATGCAAAATTAGTCATTAACATTTCTTGTATTCGTCAGAGACTTGTTATCACAAAGACGCATACCACTTTGAAATCTGGAAAGGCTGTGAATACAGAGAGCTCTGATTGAAAGTCATACAGAAGCAGAAGTTCTGGTTGCCAGGAACTGGTAGGAAATGATAATTTTGAAGAAACTTTGGAGCTGCGTCTGTATTAGCTTGACACTGAAATGCTCCAAGGACATCCCATCATAGATGACACCACATCCATATGGGTCTAACACCAAGACTTTGATTAGGCTCTTATGGCAAGCACCAGAGGAAAAAAATGCCTCCTTTTGTAGATAGGAGGAAGGAAAATTTAAGTTAAAATATATCCAGGGTAAAATAAACCATGTTGAAATAGTCTCAACGAATTCTCCATGACAATAATCGTGAGTAAGTCAATTTTAGGAGACCTGGAGGAAAGGCTGTCAGACAGCTTCGGAGTCCTCTAGTCTTCTTGCAAGTAGAGGGGAGGATGAGGTTAAGGAATGCTTGTAGTGCTTACAGTCTGTGAACGCAATCCCATAATAAGATTGAAATGAAATCATAATGAAAAATGCTTCCTTTTTCCAACAGTTTAGCCACACAAATGGCTACAGCATTAATGGCAGAACACAGGATATATGTATGAAGATATTCTTAGGGAAATCCAAAGACAACAATGGAAAAGGAAAAAATTAAAGATCAACCTGAATAAGGAAAGGAAAAATAGCTTAGTCAGTGAAGTGGTTGCTTTTGTAAGCACAAGGACCTGGGTTTGAGCCCTAGCACCATGGGTTTTTGTTTTGTTTTGTTTTTAAAATCAGACATGTTGTGTGTAATGGTACTCCTACCACTGGGATTCTAGCCAAAAAAGTAAATATAGGAAAACTGAAACAGGCATGAAGTTTCAAAAGAAAGAAGTTTACTGTCATTAAATAATATATTGTTTGCACAGAAGGGTAGAAAATGCAACTAGAATACAATTGTTTGAATTAATAATTGTGTTCTACCTCAATCACAGGACCCCAAGAAGACCACCAAGGACCCAACACACCAAAAATGCAAAAGCAAGGTTTATAGTTTATTCGGGCTTAAGCTCGGGCTCTCAGACAGCACCGATATAACGGAACCGTGCTGAGAGCCCCGGGTGGGGGAAGAAGGGGCTCTTTATAGGTTAGAAACAAAGAGAGGAGGGGAATAACAGTGTCACTTTGTAGTTGGTCCAAGAATCCTGCTCGCCCCAACACACCTTTGAACTGATAGATTTTTTTATTGGCGGGTGTTGTTCTCAGGGTTGTGGAATGTGCGGGCTGTCTGTGTGGTTAGGAATCTTTATTTTTACTCTATAGAGCAGTGTTCATACCCAGGCTTATCTAATCTATAGTTTCCTGGAAAGGGAACAGCAGAGGAGGAGTAGCAGCAGGTGTGCATTTCAAGCATTACACAGAAGCTGAAAAGAGCAATCAGTGGGGTGTCGGGAGGGGTTGAATGAGGGGGATCTCTGGGTCCTAAAATTGGAATTAGTAATGCTTTTTTAATATTAGTAAGCAAGTCACTTACATTTTATATACTAGTCATAGTTTTAAAAATGTTATTTGATTAAAATACATATTTTTCAGAAGAAATAAAGAAATTTAAGGTAGCCAGGACAAACCTAACTAACCCAGTGTACTAGTTGCCATTATCTTTCAACTTGACAAAGTCTGAATTGCCTTTTTAAAAAAGTGTAAATGGAGTAATTTTTTGTCAGGTTGGTCTGTGGACATGTCTGTGAGAGATTGTCTTAGTTGATGTAGGAGGGCCCAGTCCTGTGGGCTTCACTAGTTGTCTAGGGCTGTATTAGGAAGCCAGCTAAGCATGAGCTTTTGAGTGAGCTAGCAAGCAGTATTTTTTCGTGGTTCCTGCCTCCCTTCAGGCCTTGAGTTTTGCCCCAACTTCCTTCAATGATGGTTTGTGATCTGAAGTGTAAGTCAAATAACTCCAAGCTGCTTTTCGTCAGTTTTTTTTTTTTTTTTTTTTTTTTAATGGAACATTTTACTTGGGATTAACTGTAAATAAGTGTTTTAAAATAAAGTTTATAAGTCTTTTAAAACAGACTTCCATTTTCAGTAGAGGAGGTTAATAAGATATTATACATATGATATAATATATAAGCATTTAGAATTAATTTTTTTAAATTTAATAACATGATAAGAAGAAGCATTTCATTGCAGCTTTAACATATTCAGTAACACATTCCAAGGCAAGGACACATCTCTTTCAAAGGTGGCTGTAAATTTTTAGGTTCATAGTTGAATTAATAGAGTCATACAATATTGAACTCAGTATAAACCCTGTAAGACATAAAATTGAATGAGTTTTTACCCTTTAAAGAAGATCTCCATGTCATTTTAAGATAGGTGGTTTCCTATATTTTTAATGCTACTAACACTTACATGTTTGCACATGTGTCTTCTCTAGGTATGTATCTGATTACTAGTCACAGTTGGTTACATTTTGATCCTTAGTACCTGAGTATGGATATAAAGTCATCAGGTACATTTCACTGGTAATGTTTATCACCTCTATTGTTTAACATGAAGTAAATTAAAAAAAAATTTTTTAATAACTACATGATTAGAAGAAGCATTTCATTACAGCTTTAGTATTCTCAGTAACACACTCCAGAGCAAGAGTACATCTCTTTCACAAGTGGATGTAAGTTTCTAAGTTCACAGTTGAATTAATACATTTATACAATATTGAACTCAGTATAAGCCCTGTAAGACATAAAATTGAATGAGTTTTTAACCTTTGAAAAATATCTTCATTTAATTTTAGAATATATTGTTCCTTCCAGAAAGACTCATTGTTTTCGCTACTAACACTGAGATGTTGATGCATGCATCTCTAATCTGTATGTATCTGATTATTACTGGACATAATTGGTTACACTTGGATCCTTGGCACCTGTGTATGTCTATAAAGTCATTGGGTAATGTTTATTACCTCTACTAATTAATGTGACATAAATTTTCATGCTTCCTCCTCAAATATAATACATTAAAAAAAACTTGTTGATTTGTGTCTGTGTGTGTGTATGTGTGTGTATCACACAGAACATGCCAAACCATCTTATTCAACAATACACCCACTTCTCAGATGGCACCCTCTCATAGCCTCCCTCCTGCCACTAGAGCCCTGCTACTATCTGCTGTATTGTTGGCACCCCCAGCCATTCCCCACTACTTGTCCCTCTGGTGAGTGTAGTCAGCCTATCTAGAGGTCTTTGTTTTAGGAAGGTCAGCTGTTCCTCACCTAGCATCAATCAGTTGTCAATAGTCTTTTAGATAAGATGAGGGTTTTCTGTTCATTTTACCAGTTCTATGCTGGGTTACTATCTGGGAGTCCCTTGGGTCACCCTGGTGAACAACTCAAAAGAAGGTAACTCCTATCTGGCATTGTTGCTTGCTATGTAGCCTTTAGCTATACCTATGGACTCTTAAAAAATTATATTGGCCCCTTTAATCTTTGTTATACTTTCCTTTTGGGTGTTCAAGGCCATACAGTTGGCCCAGATAAACCAATTTATTTTAACTCTTAAGGTTGTTTGAGGATCGGTTCCTCAGGGGTCACATGGGCTTGGGAGGTGACCCTGGCTCCTTTCTTTTACCAGTTCCGCCTATGTGAAGATAAATCAAAGGTCCTACTTGGTCATGGCTGGCTTCGCTTGGAATCATGGAGGAAAGGATTCCTTTGTGTTGACCCTCATCTTTGTAGACTGGATACTGGTTCAAGTCCATCTCGTGAGGTCTCCTCGGCCTCCTTGATCAAGAGAACAGGTGACTCACCACCATTACAGGACATTTTGAGAGATGCTTATAGTCCCCTGGAACTAGTCGACCTAGGACGACAAGGAGCAAAAACTGTCCTTTATGTCCCTCTGACCAAATTAGTTTAGGCCTCAATGTATGTCTGTTAAACATCCAAGAAGGTTAGTTCCACCAGTCTGGTATTTTTAATTACTGTGTGTCATGTAGATAAATCTTTGGCAAAGACCAATTGTTCTCAGATAAACCTTACCTAGACATATATTTATTGATATGCTATGTATAATTTGTCAGTAGGTTGTTGGAGAGATATGGTTTCCTCTGGTTTTTAAAACGAACTAGGCATTATTTATCTCTCGCATTGTCTAACCCCTCCATCATGGTTTCCCCAATTAAGGTGCCCCCATTGCCCCCCCGTACTCCCTTAATAATACCCTTTTCCTATGGTCCTACCTCTCTTGAGCTCCTTCTTTCCCTTTATCCCCTAGGTTCCTTGTATACCCTTCCCTCCCCGCTCCCTTAAAGTAGCTCAATTTTTATCTGTATCTCCTTTATTAAGGCCTGTTTCCTGCTGTTCTTCTCTTTCAGGTTCTTTCTTTTCCTTTACCTCCCTGTTTCCTTTCCATTATCCTGTT
>NW_008360297.1:954664-974384 GCF_000622305.1 Nannospalax galili
GTCATCATATAAATGAACCATATTTTCATTATCCACTCATCAACTGAGGGACACCTATGTTGCTTCCATCTCTTAGTTATTGTGAAAAGAGCAGCAACAAACATGGATGTACAAGTGTCTCTGCAATAGGACGAGTTCTTTGGGTATAAGTAGTATAACTGAGTCAAATGGTAGGTTCATTTGTAGTTTTTTAAGAGTTTGCCACACTGCTTTCCATAGGGGTTGAACAAGTTCGCAGCCCCACCAGCAGTGGATGAGTGTTCCCCTTTCCCCACATCCTCCCCAACATTTGGTATCAATTGTTCTCTTGATCTTAGCCAGCCTGACTGACTGGGGTAAGATGAAATCTTAAAGTGGTTTTAATTTGCAGTTCCCTAATTATTAGTGATGGTGAACATCTTTTAAGATGCTTCATAGCCATCTTTACTTCTTCTTTTGGGAACTCTCTGTTCAGCTCCGTAGCCCATCTTTTAATTGGGTTACTTCCTTTGATTATTTTTTGAGTTCGTTACATATTCTGGATATTAACCCTCTGTCAGATGTGTTGCTGATGAAGATTTCTCCCATTCTGTGGGTTTTCTGTTTGCTTCCCTGGTTGCCTCCTTTGATGTACAGAAGCTGTTTAGTTTAACAAGGTATCATTTGTTAATGTTTGACCTTGTTTCCTCAGCAATTGATGTTCGTTTCAGAAAATCCTTTCCTACAACTATATCTTGTAGGTTTTTGCCAATGTTTGCTTTTAACAGTTTCAGAGTTTCAGGCTTTACATTGAGGTCTTTGAGCCATTTGGAATTGACTTTTGTGCAAGGTGAAAGATAAAGGTTTAGTTTCATTCTTCTATAGGTGGAGATCCAGTTTTGCCAGCACTATTTGCTGAACATGCTGTCTTTCCTCCAGTGACTGTTCTTGGCCCCTTTGTCAAATATCAGGTGGCTGAAATTGCATTTACTCATATTTGGGTCTTCAGTTTTGTTCCATTGATCTATGGGTCTATTTTTGTGCCAGTACCATGTTGTTTTTATGACTATAGCTCTGTAATTCAGCTTAAAATAGTAAGTCCCTCAGCATTGCTCTTAGTGCACAGGGTTGCTTTGGCTATCTGAGGTCTTTTGTGCTTCCATATGAAATTTAGGATGTTTTTTTCCAGTTCTGGGAGAATGTCATGGGGATTTTGATTGGCATTGCATTGAATCTATAAATGGCTTCTGGTAGGATGGTCATTTTTACAATATTAATTCTTCCAATCCATGAGCATGGGAGGTCCTTCCATCTTTTGATATCTTCCTCAAGCTCTTTCTTTAAAGATTTAATATTGTAAAAATGACCATCCTACCAGAAGCCATTTATAGATTACTTTATTCTGAGATTTTATTTATTTATTTATTTATTTATTTATTTATTTATTTATTTAGCAGCTATTGTGAAGGGGAGTGTTTCCATGTGTCCTTTCTCTGATTGCTTGTTATTGGTATATAGAAAGGCTACAGACTTTTGTAGGTTAATTTTGTAACCCGCCACTTTACTGAACGTATTACTAATTACTATTTTTCTGGTGGAATTTTTGGCGTCTCTTAGATATAATATCATATCATCTGATTTGGCATCTCTTAGATATAATATATCATCTTCAAAAAGGGATAACTTGATCTCTTCTTTTCCAATTATTACTCCTTTAATTTCCTGCTCTTGTCTTATTGCTCTTACAAGAGTTTCAAGTACTATGTTAAAGAGTGTTGCTGTGGTTCAGCGGGTTGCACGCTGCTACACCAGCTGTTGGCTGGGGTGCCCGGGGTTTCGCACACCACGTTGCGGAGCAGGTCCCTGGCTCTCTGCAGCTACCGGGCGCTGGCGGCTCTGCGGGTCGCTGTCAGCTGCCAGGCGGGTTCTGTTCCAAGCTGCGGACACTCCCTCTGTGTACAGATCCATTGGCCACCGGATCACAAGGGGAGGTGCAGGAACAGTGAAAGCAAGATCTTCGGGAGTGGTTGTTGACGGAAGGACAGCCCCCTCCGGGAAGACTGAATCACAGGCTGGTAACACAGGATACAGCTCCAGACAAGTTCAGTGATACAGCTTTGTCAGACTCAGTGATACAGCTCAGTCAGACTCAGTGATTCAGCTCCTCTTTATTAGGGGAAACTAGAGAATTTATAGTGTGGTGGCAGTAGCAAAGCCTCAGCTGATAGGTGCTCCTAGGATGCCCCATTTACATGTGGTGGTGGGCTTCTATCAGGCTGTCAGACTATGCCTGATTAAAACCTGGTAGTTTCTTTGCCAGAGGTCATGTATCTGTGACGGCCACTTCAAAGGTGGGTCAGGAAGAGAGTAGGAGGTGCCCTGCTGAGAAGCGGAGTCTTTCCATTTGCGCTGAGCCAGCTTTGGCTATCCGGACATGGAGAGACTGCGACCCTAAACAGCAGGGTTCTCCAACAAAAGAGAAGTGGAGATAGTGGGCAGCCTTGTCTGGTTCCTGATTTCAATGGGAATGCTTCCAGTTTTTCTCCATTTAGAATGATGTTGGTTGTGGGTTTGTTATATATGGCTTTAATTATGTTGAGGTATGTTCCCTCCATTCCAATTCCCTCTAGGACTTTGAACATAAACGCATTTTGAATTTTGTCAAAGGCCTTCTCTGCATCTATTGAGATGACCATGTGGTTCTTGTCTTTGAGCCCATTTATATGATTTATGATGTTTATTGACTTACATATATTGAGCCATCCCTGCATCTATGGGATAAAGCTGACTTGATCATGATAGATGATGTTTTTGGTGTGTGTCTGTCAGTGGTTTTCAATTATCTTGTTGAGAATTTTTGTATCTATATTCATTAAGGATATGAGTCTATAGGTTGCTTTTTTGGTTGTATCTTTACCTGGCTTTGGTATTAGAGTGGTATTTACCTGGCTTCATAGAAGGAATTTTGAAGTTCTCCCTCCATTTCTATCTGTTTGAATAAATTAATTAGTATTGCATGTAGATCTTCTTTAAATGTCTGATAGAATTCTGCTGTAAATCCATCTGGTCCTGGGCTGTTTTTCAGTCAGGAGGTTTTGTATTACTGTTTCAATTTCTTTTTGTGTAATGGGTTTGTTTAAGCTGTTAATCTCTTCTTGATGGTTCCCATGCCTTTAGATATCCGTCCTTTCTTTTAGGTTTTCAAATTTAGCAACATATAGGTTTTTAAAGTATTCCCTTGAAATGTTCTGTATCTTTCTGGTGTCTGTTGTGATGTTTCCCCTTTCTTCTCCGATTTTGTTGATTTGGAGGTGCTCTTTCTTTCTTTTGGTTAACTGGGCTAGTGGTCTGTCAATCTTGTTTTTCTTTTCAAAGAACCAGCTTTTGGATTTGTTGATTCTTTGTATTGTTTTCTTTGTTTCAATTTCATTAATTTCTGCCCTGATTTTTGTTATTTCTTCTTGTCTGCAGGTTTTGAGTTTCATTTGTTGTTGGTTTTCAAGTGACTCAAGTTGCAATATTAAGTCATTTATTTGTGTTCTTTCCGATTTATTGATGTAGGCACTTAGAGGTATAAACTTCCCTCTAAGGACCACTTTCAGCATGTCCCAGAGGTTTTGTTGTGTTGTATTGTCCTTTTCATTTAGTTCCAGGAATACTTTTATTTCTTTCTTAATTTGTCTTTTGACCCATTCATCATTCAGGAGTGTGTTGTTTAATCTCCATGTGTTCATGTGGTGATTAGGGCTTCTTTGGGTATTGATTGTAAGCTTTATTGCATTGTGGTCTGATAGAATTCATGGAATTATTTCAATCTTTTTGTATGTGTTGAGGTTTGTTTTGTGCCCCAGCATATAGGTGATTTTGGAGATGGCTCTGTGGGGTACTGAGTAAAAAGTATGTCCTTTGGTGCTTGGGTGGATGCTTGGTAGATGCCTGTTAAGTCCATTTGATATATGGTATTGTTTAACTCAGATTTCTCTCTGTTAACTCTCTGCCCTGTTGACCTAGCTAATGGAGACAGTGGGGTATTGACGTTGTCTACCTATTATTAATGAGTTAGGATTAATCTGGGTCTTATAGTCCTGCAGTATTGTTTTTATGAAGTTGGGTGCACCAGAGTTTGGTGAATATATGTTCATGATTGTAATATCTTCTTCATTTATTGTTCCTTTGGTCAGAATGAAGTGGCTCTTTTTATCTCTTCTGATTAGTTTTAGTTTAAAGTCTATTTTTTTCAGATATTAGAATTGCAATGCCAGCTTTTTTCTTAGTACCATTTACTTGGTATATTTTTTTTTTGCCATCCTTTCACTTTAAGATAGTGTGTGTCCTTGAAAGTGAGATGAGTTTCCTGCAGACAACAAGATGGGTTTTGTCTCTTAATCCATTCACCTAGTCTCTGTCTTTTGATTGAGGAGTTCAGTCCATTAATATTTAAAGTTATTAATGAAAGATGAGTATTGAATCCTGACATTTTTATTTTTGTTTACATTCTTCATATAGCTGTAATTTCCCACAGTTATACCTTCATTGAATTTCACTGTACAACCCCTTGGGTATAGTCCTTCCTTTCTTCAGCTCTTTGTATTGCTTCTAGAACTCTCTGAAGGGCTGGTTTTGTGACATGAATTCCTTCAGCCTATTTATATCATGGAAGATTTTTCTTTCCCCTTCGACTATAATAGACATTTTTTGGCTGGGTACAGAAGTCTGTGTTGGCATCTCTGGTCATTTAAAACTGGGAATACTTTGCTTCAGGCTCTTCTGGCTTTCATAATTTTCACTGAAAAGTCAGCTGTAATTCTGATAGGTTTTCCCTTATATATGACTTGTTTTTCTTTTGAAGCTTTCAGTGTTGTCTCTTTTTTCTGTACGTTTAGTGATTTTACTATGATGTGCCATGGAGAGTTTCTTTTCTGGTCCTGTCTAGTTGGTGTTATATATGCTTCTTGTATTTTTATGGGCATGTCTTTCTTTAATTTTGGGAAATTTTCTTCCACAATCCTGTTGAAGAGCTCTTTTGATTTCTTAAATTTTTCATAATCTTTGCTTAAGTGGTCTAGTTAGTCCACTTTGTCTTCCAGTCTTGATACTGTTTTCCATTTCATTCCATCCTATTGGTGAGGCTTTCTACTGTCATTTCTATTTGGCTTACTGAGTGTTTCAATTCCTTCTTCATTTCAGCCAGAGTAGTCTTCAATATTTCTAGCTCTTTTCTGAATTCATTCAGAAGTTTATCCCTATCTTCCTTCAGGTTTTGATTTTTTTTTGTTTGTGCATTCTTTAAATTCATTGAATTCTTTTATAATGTTTATTATTGTTCTTTTGAGTTCTGTATCCTGCATTATCTCTAGGGGGGTCTCATTCTACTCCTCTAGAGGACTATCGGTATTTAGTGGGGATATATTATTTTGGTTTTTCATGTTATTATTTTTTCTCCGTGATTTTGACATGTGAATTTCTTTTGTAGTTTCAGATTCTTGTGTGAGACTCGAGCCTTCAAGTTTAGGTTTGCTTCTTTTTGTGAACTTCATGTGTCTTTGTGGTTTACTTTTTGGGCATGAAAAGCTGGTTTCTCTGTCTCTCTTTTGATTTTATATTGGAGTGGCCAGATTACTTTTGTCTTAAGGAGTTCCCACAGAGGCCCAAGTCAGATGGGGATCAGATGCTCTCAAGCTTTCTCTTAAGGTCTGGATCCCTCCAGGATAAATTTTGGTTCCAGGAATTTGGGGTTGGACTGGCCTGGGAGCAGGGCCCAGGATAGATGTTTATCTAGGGCAGCTTGTGGTCATGCCACCTACAGATGCAAAAGGAGATGGGGGCATGAAGAGGCCCCAAGGGCTCCTGGGGGCTGCACTGAGCAACTGGATTGTTCTGGATGCAAAGGATCAGGAATTGGAAAGGTCAGCCCCAGTGTCCAGGAAAGAGGTTAGCAGGAAAGAGTCCCAGGGAAGTAGAGGGAGGTGAGGGTGGGGCCAGGCCCAGAGGGCTCCTGGGAACCCCAGAAGGTACTGGATTTGTCTGGATACAAAGGATCAGGAAGCAGTGCTGGTCTGCCCCTGTTTGGGGTGCCAAGACAAGGAATGGGACAGGTCCCAGGCTATAGGAGGACAGACGGGTAGGGAGACGGGAGGGTGAATGAGGCTGAGGGAGTCAAGGCACAGAGGGCACGATCAATTTACCCCTGAGAGAGGTCCAGGGAAGCAGTGGGGGTTCCGTCAGAGTGTTTTATAGCAACAGAATGGAACAGGAACACCATGCAAAACCATTATGATAAAACTACAAAAGAATTTTCCATGTTTAAAATCCCTAGAGGCCTACAGCACCCCCTAGCAGCAGGTTCCTCCTTTCCTGGGAGGCCTTTGGAGTTGGGACTGTCACATTTGCTTTCTTCAGAACTCTGGCCAGTGATGGAAAAGGAACACAAATGAACTGAAGAGATGTTGAAGAAGTGCATAGGAACCAGAGCCTCTCTTCAAGTGCAAGCAGGAGACCTCTGGTTCACAGGGGCCAGAGAATGAGGTGCTGAGGTAGGAGAGCTCAGCTGCAGCTCGGGGCTGGAGCTCTCCCCTGGGCTCTTGGGGTTTCTTCCAGGCACATTATTCTCAATATCTGAAGGTTTATTTTTTCCTTTACTAAATACTTACACTCTTACTCCAGAGTGAAAATGCACCTGATTTCAGCGTTCAGTAAAAAAAAAAAAAAAAAAAGTTTCCTAAAAAGACAGACCAGAATGCTGGAAATCCCTGACCAGGCTGCCTGTGCAATCGGAATGTGGGCTTTGCTGCCCTCTGCTGTTGGATAGGGGCAATACTTCATCTAGGAGGATGGTTTAGACCCGGTTGAGTCAGGATCAAAGTCGCTCTTGTTCTAGACACCTTCCTTCATGGATGATGGCGCCATACGTACATTCCTCCCGTGGCACGAAGGGGAATTTCTGAAAACTTCCAGGGACTTTCAAGATGTTTAACAGGAATTTTTCTTTAACATAAGGGTATATTCCCAACTTGAAAGTATAATTTAAAACAAAATATTATCTATCAGGATGTGCTCATTTGTACTGTATGGACTGTGTGAGCTGTTTTGCTCAACATTCTACACTGCACAGTGCATTTCCTTCAAGAAAATATCATCTGACCCAAAATGCCCATAGTGCTAATGCTGAGAAATTCTGATTTCTCGATATGTCTATCATCTGCCTATATTTTACACACCTAATTTGTCATTGTGTATGCCCTAGAGTAAGGAAACCAAATCTTTATAATTATTATTCTGATGATTTTAGACTTCAGAAGACACTTCCTAGTTTCCACTAAAATAGTCATTTCTCATTCTTCTGTAGTAAAGAACCCATAACTCACAGTGCAGTGTGTTCATTTCTTACTCTTCTCGCAACAAGAGTAGTCATCGTCCACAATTTTAGCCAATGAACTATCAGCAGAAGTCTCCCAGAAAAACTAATATGTGCCTTATAAAAGATGCTAAAATAGAACCAGCTTTTTCTTCTCACTGTCCTGTCCTGTCTTCCGGTCTGCAGCTCTAATGCAATTGTGAGACATAAACCAATTACGTTAAAGACATGCAAGTAAAAGTCACACAGGGCTGACAAAGCTGAAAGAGAAAGAGGAACTGTTTCCTGCAGTGTTAAATCTCAGATATTCAAAACATCTTTCCAAGAAAATGAACTTCATATTTCCACTAAATATGTTAATAAAATTACCTCCTTTTAAGTCAATCATTAATTTCGCAAGATGCTAATGATTACGTAGAACACCCAGATTATGTGAGCTAAGGAAATGCTTATGTGAGATTTGATTTAGGGGACTCTGTCAAGCCCTGCTGTGATGAACTTCCATTTGATGGTTTGACTTGGCTCCTGAGAGGGAGTGGAAAGCTCAAAGCTCAGTTCAAGATGGTAAGCCAATAGGAAGTACACACTGCATCACTTAGTTTTCTTGTTGCTATGACAAACACCCGAGAAAGCAACTGGAGGAAGGAAAGTTTTATTTGGGCTCACAGTTTGAGGGTACAACCCATCATGTGGGAAAGTCATGGCAGCAGGAGTGTGAGGGAGCTGGTCACACTTTATCCCAAGTCAGGATGCAGAAGAGAGATGAAGGCTGGTGGTCAACTCACTTTTTCCTTTATTCAGTTCAGGGTCCCAGCACATGGGGAGGAGGTGAGTCTTCTCTCTTCAGTTAAACCTTTCTGGAAACATCCTCACAGACACACCCAGAAGTGTGTTTACATATGATCCTAAATCCAGGCAGGTGGCCAATGAAGATAAACCATCACACCCTCTGAGGCTGAGGCATCAAGAACACGTTTTTGTGGTGAACAAAGCAAATCTACTTACAGCATGGAAGAAACCACGGAAAAAACTTGCCTTCACCTACAAGAACTAACATTGAGAGCAAAATGTGTTTAAGCTATGAATTTATAGTCAGAAACTACCTTTCAGGGGTAGAGAATCTGTG
The DNA here is from genome assembly GCF_000622305.1 of Nannospalax galili. Taxonomy (NCBI): domain Eukaryota; kingdom Metazoa; phylum Chordata; class Mammalia; order Rodentia; family Spalacidae; genus Nannospalax; species Nannospalax galili. The sequence continues at coordinate 963,103 of NW_008360297.1, forward strand.
ATCTTAGTTGATGGTATTCCAGAAAGGGGGAACAAACATATACAGATTTTCCCTAAATGAACACAATTTTAACAGAAGCTTTGAAGAATTCCCAATTATGACATTATAAAGAATGAAAAAACTTATGCCCAAAAGGAAAGAAATCAGTGTGCTACAAGTCAGAGCCACTATCAAGGACAGATACAGTAAGAAGTCAGAAATAATGAGCAAATGATTACAAAGTAATTAGGAAGGAAGGAACAATAAGGATAAAAGATAAGTTGAAGCATGAGAGAATAGAAGCTTAGTAGAAGGGGAGAAAAACCCAAATGAATGAAAAGCCAATCTTTAAAAATATTAATGAAGTTAATTGAGAGCTAGGCTAACCAGGAAAACATCAGAAATAAAAAAGGAGGCAACATTACAAGCCCTGAAGAGCTATATAGATAAAAAGGGTACATTACAAATAAATATGTGACATAATAATTTTGACAATCTGGACACACTGGGTAAATTCCTCAAGGGGCATATGTTTTAAAACTCATATAATAAGAATACATATAAGCCAGGTGTGGTGGCACGGACCTTTAATCCCAGCAGAGGAGGCAGAGGCAGATTTCTGTGAGATCAAGGCCATCCTGGTCTATATAGTGAGTTTCAGGCCAGCTGGGGCCACAGGGAGACTTTGTCTCAACAACAGCAACAACAACAACAACAACAACAACAGAATAAACATAAAATTTGATCATATATATTTATTATAATAAACTTGATTTATCTGTTCTCCTGTTGACAAATATTTTCACTGTTTCCATTTTTTCAATAAATGGATAGATGAAATATTAGCTGCATATTCAGCAAGTATTTTGTGCAATTTTCTTTATGCGTTTTGTCAAGTTATATAACATGCTGGTGTTTTCAAGAACATTTCTATGGCATGTTTTGACATATATTGTCAAATGTTTCTTTGGAAAGTTGTACCAAGTTACACTCCTCCAACACTCATTGAAAACAATCACTGCTAATATTTTTTATTTTCCAAAATGATAATTGCATATTGTGCTTAATTACAGTTCTTGTCTCAAAAGTGGGGGGTACCATCTTTTCATTTTATTTATTATACTGTTGCTTTTTAAAAAAGATATACTTTATTATCATTTATTTATGTATATGTGTGTGCATGTCTATGTTTGGGTATATGCACATGCATGTGTGTGCCCAAGGAGGCCAGAAGAGGGCATCAGATCCACCTGAGCTGAAATTACAGGCAGGTGTGAGCCACTTGACCTGGGTGCTGGGAATGAACATGTGTTCTCTGGAAGAACAGCAAGTGCTCTTAACCACGGAACCATCTCCAGCCCCATATGTTTGCCTTTCATCGCACTTCTTTTTGTATTGGTTAAATATTTCCCCACTTTCCTGCTAAGTATCATTTTCTGAAAGCTCTTTTAGAAAGACTGTGAATTCTTTATTATTTCAGTTTCAAGTTGTTTTTAATTTATTTGAGTTTCAACCTACTACAGCTGTGTGCTTGTACTTGTCACAGGAATTTCTTTAAAAATGCGTAGATAAGTTTATCAATGTTCATAAGAACAGCAGGTAGAAACTGGTCAAGTAGGACAAGGGACCCCAAAGCAGCAATTCTGAGGATATCCTTGCTGGAGGCTAGGAATGCCAGAAGACAGTTCTGGCTTTTGTTTCTCTCTTGTCTCCTAAAAAGCATTTCTGCCTTAAAGACAGTATGTGACTATATGACAGAAGTAACTGAAACAGGGAGGAGGCACCTGCAACCTGGATGGGTCAAGAAGGCTGATTCCCTTATCCCCCTCCCCATACCTCAACCCATTTTCTACTATCAGTCTAGACTAGCATCTAGATGGGACCCTATTTCCTGGGATCTCTCTCTCTCTCTCTCTCTCTCTCTCTCTCTCTCTCTCTCTCTCCTCATTCTCCTCCTCTTCCTCCTCCCCTCCTTCTTTTTCTCCTTCCCTCCTTCTACCTCCCTCTAGAAAGCTCCCACCTATGAATCTATAGTAAACTCTCTAAAACTCACTCTCTGTGGTTTATGAATTTCTTTGAATTCACTTGACAACAACCCAAAAGTCAATGGTGACTACCTATGTCTCCTATTACATTATAGAAATCTGGAGTCCGGAAAACTCATCTAACTGATGATTGTATCTTAATTGCTTCCTAAATTTCTTACACACAAAGGCCTCTATGTGCTTAGAATGAGTGACAAGTATATATAAAGCCTCTAGCTGACTTGAAACTCAGTAAAGAATTTGCCTATTTTGAAACACATAAACAGCAAGCTGTGGTGAGCTAAACTGTTTCCCCTGACCATCCAAATCATATGCACAAGCCTTAACTCAGTGCTTTAGAGTGCGAATGTATTTGTTGACAGTGCTTTGAAAGAGGCCTGTAGAGGCATCGGTCCAATTGACTCTGTTTTTCCAAGAGAACTTTTGCATATTGAAAGAGATAGCAGAGGAAAGACTATGAGAGGACACAGAAAGAACACAGAATGTGACCCCAGAACAAGAAGCGCCCAGTGACACTTGATCTTGGCTTCCAGCTTCCAGAACAAGGAAAAAATTAACTTCTGTTAAGACAACCGGATTATTTTTTTAAATAGATACTCTACCAAACCAATACAGAAGCCCAGGGTCATGTAGCCCTGTGACTCCAGGGCAGGTAAAATGCACACTGGCATTTTATTCTGTTCCACGATTACTGAGATCACAGTTAACAGTTATTAATACTGTGATCACAGTTAACAGTTATTAACTTCTCTCAGTTTCATTCTTCTATATATGGATTGCTCAAATGTGTCATCCTGGGCTTGGAGGAAGATAAAACAGGTTGATGTTTTCACTGAGTTTTGTTTGCCTGTTGGTACACAGTGACTTCAAGTCTGTATTATTATTATTTTTAATTCAGAGTAAAAATTTATTCATTAAGCCAATACTTAAAGACTGAAGATTCTGTTCATTGTACTTAAAAAAAATTTTTAATTAAATTTTTGTGTGTTTTGTACAAAATATCTTAATCATCTCTATAACCTTTTCCTGATCTGCACCCTCCCATAGAACCCCAGTCCCCTCTGGATTTCATATGTTCTGCCATTTATGTTAAGGAATATCAAGTCAAGTTAGTGTACTCAGACTTCCCTCAGTGCAAATTCATCCACTGGGGTCTAGTCAGCATATCTTGAGTCACTCCCTTAAAGAAGATCAACTCTCCCTCACCTAGCTGCCAGTAGTTCTTTGGCTAAGATTGGGGCCTGCTGCCCATTTCCCCAGTTCTATGCTGGCTTTTGTCTGCTTGAGTTTGCATGGGTCTTGTGCATGCTGACACCACTGCTGTAGGTCAATATGAACAGGGTCCTAGGAGCCTGTAAGACCCTGTTTCGTTATGTTCATGATCCTCCTCCCCTGGTTCTTATAATCTTTCTGCCCCCTCTTCTGCAATAGTCCCTGAGCTCTGTGTTTAATATAGAAGTCCTATCTAAGGGCCCACACTCTGCAGATTTATTCTCTACTCATTTGTGGCCTTTTATGATAATTTCCCTCCATTGTATGAAGGATTTTCATTGAGGAGAGTTAAGAGATGCATTAGTATTCTCTCTACCCCTTGTTCCACTATGTTCCTGAAGCTTTAGGTATAGAGGTTCCATTGTAGACGTGCCACTTAGGGTTGTGCATTTCAGAGACACTTCTTCTCTGTATGTGACCACTTGTAGAATTCTTCAATAGACTCCATATGTGGCAAAAGAAGCTTCTTTGATGAGTGATGACTGGGACACTTGTTTGTAAATATAAGGACCCATATTTTGTACCTAGTAAGAAATTACATTTGTCTCGGGGTGTGACAGATTTGAGGTTTTCTCTAAGACCTATGGCTTCTCCAGCCATATGTATTTGTGTATGTTTACAGTTACACATGAGTTGCCTCCTATTGAGTGGATTTTAGATTCAACTAGGTAGCTGTTGATTACTCCCAAGATAAAATTGTTACTACTGCCACAATATAGTTTGCTGTGCTGGTCATTGTTGTAGTTATTAGGACTTAAAGCTGGGCTTGGACCATCAATTGTGGTTTTCCCTTAGCAGCTTACACAGTGTCCTCCAAAACTATGAGAGTTAGCCTCAGGGAGGTAACTTCTAAGTCAGTTCCAGCTCCATTGCTCCAAGTCCTGTGTCTGAAGTATGTCCTGTCTTCAGCAATAGGGTCTTATCTTCAAGTTCTGGGAGGCCATCAAGTGCTGTGGCAATACCCTGTGTAGTTTTTGGAGTTCCTTGCACTAGCATAGCCAACAACTCAAAAGGAGGTTTCTTTTGTCTGACACTGTTTCTTGTCATATAGCCTTCAGCTATATGCATGGACATATGTAGAGATATTTTATGTGTATTTTTTCAGTAGACTTTTGAATGACTACATTTCCCTCTGGTCTTTCATACCAGCTAATTATTATTTATCTCTCTTTTCATGTCTAGCCCTCCGTCCTCCCTCTGCTGTTAAAGTACCCCCCATTGTCCCCATTTCACTCTTGATAATACCTATCTCCTATGGTCCCCTAGCCCTTGCACTTCTTCCCTTTGCCTTTAAGGTTCCTCGTATAACCTATTCCCCTCCCACTTAAATACCCCACTTTTACCCATGTCCTACTTGGAAACACCTGTCTACTACTGTTCTTCTTTCTCAGGCTCCCTCTTTCCCTTTACCTCCCTGGTTCCTTTCCATTTTCCTGAGTTCTGTGGTTAATTCAGGATATATACTTACATATAATATTTGATGCTAAGATCCACAAATGAGGGAGAACATATGTCATTTGTTACTCTAAGTCTGTGTTACTTCACTTAGTATAACAGTTTCTAGTTCCATCTATTTACCTACAAATTTCATGATTTTGTCTTTCTTTACTGCTGGGTAGAACTCCGTTGTGTAAAAGTACCACACTTTCTTTATCCACTTATCAGTTGAGGGACATTTAGGCTGCTTCCATTTCTTAGCTGTTCTGAAAAAAGCAGCAACACATATGGATGTGCAAGTATCTCTTTAGTAGAATGAATTCTTTGGGTATATGCCAAAGAATTGTAAAACTGGATCATATGTTAGGTTTATTTCAGTTTTCTAAGAGTTCTTCACACTGCTTTCCACAGTGACTGCATGACTGCAAACACAGTCCTCACCATCAGTGAATGAGCTTTCCCTTTCCCCATATCCTCCCCAGCATCTTGTAGCACTTTTTTTCTTTTGATATTAGTCAATTTGACTGGGCTAAGATGAAATCCTAAAGCATTTTTAATTTGCATTTCCCTAATACTAAAAATGTTAAACACTAATATAATATTTCTTGACCATCTTCATTTCTTTTTTAAGAACTCTCTTTTCAGATCCATAGTCCATCTTTTAATTGGCTCATTTGTGTTCTTAATTCTTTGTGTTTTGAGTTCTTTATATATTCTGGATATTAAACACCTGTTAGATGTGTAGCTGATGAAGATTTTCTCCCAGTCTGTGGGGTTTCTCTTCACTCCCTTGGTTGTTTCTTTGGCTGTGCAGAAGCTTCTTAAATTAATGAGGTCCCACTTGTTGATTATTGACCTTAATTCCAGAGCAACTGATGTCTAATTTAGAATGTCCTTTCCTACACCTATATCTTATAGGTTACATTTGTGCAAGGTGAAAGACAAAGGTCTGGTATCATTCTTCAGGTGGAGATCCTGTTTTGCCAGCACCATATTTTGAAGATGCTGCCTTTTCTCCAGTGTGTGTTTGTGTAACCTTTGTCAAATATCAGGTGGCTGAAGTTGCAGGCACTCATATTTGGGTCTTCAATTATGTTCCATGGATCTAAGTGTCTCTTTTTGTGCCAGTACCATGCTGTTTTTATGACTATAGCTCTGTAATGCAGTTTAAGATCTGTTATGGTAATACCCCTACTCCATCCCAGCATTGTTCTTTGTGCTCAGGATTGCTTTGGCTCTCTGGGGTCCTTTGTGATTCCATAAGTATTTTAGGATTTTTTTTTCTAATTCTATGAAGAATGTCCTGGGGGTTTTGATTGGGATTGCACTGAGTTTGTAGATTTCTTTGGGTAGGATGGTCATTTTTATACTATTAATTTTTCCAATTCATGACCATGGGAGGTCCTTCCATCTCTTGACATTTTCCTCAATCTCTTCCTCAATCTCTCTTTTCAAGGATTTAAAACTTTCATTACAGAGATCTTTAATGCTTTTGGTCATGTCTACTCATAGATATATAATTTTGAGACTATTGTGAAGGAGAAGATTTATGTGTACTCTTTCTCCAATTGCTTGTTATTGGTATATGGAAAGGCTATTGATTCTTGTAGACTGATTTTGTAACCTGCCACTTTACTGAAAGTGTTAATCATTTTTAGGAGTTTTCTGGTGGAAATTTTGGCATCTTTTATGTATAGTATATCACCTGAAAATAGGTATAACTTGATCTATTATTTTCCAATTAGTACTCCTTTAATTTCATTCCCTTGTCTTATTGCTTTAGCAAGAGTTTCAAGCACTATACTGAAAAGTAGTGGAGATAGTGGACAGCCTTGTCTGGTTTCTGATTTTAATGGGAATGCTTCCAGTTTTTCCCCATTTAGAATGATTTTTTTTTGTATATAGCATTAATTATTTTGAGGTATGTTCCCTCCAGTCCAATTCCCTCTAGGACTTTTAAAATAAATACATGTTGGATTTTGTCAAAGGTATTTTCTGTGTCTATTGTGATGACCATGTGATTTTTGTCTTTAAATGTCCATTTATATGATTTACGATGTTTATTGACTTATGTATTTTGAACCATCCCTGTATCTCTGGAATAAAGCCAACTTGATCATGGTGGATGATCTTTTTGATGTGTATCTGTATGCAGTTTGGAAGTATTTGGTTGATAATTTTTGCATCTATATTAATTAATGATATAACCCTATAGTTTTCTCTTTTGGTTGTGTCCTTACCTGGTTTTGTGTTAGAGTGATGCTGACTTCATAGGAGTTTGGGAGTTCTCCCTTCGTTTCAATCTTTTTGAATAATTTAAGTAGTATTGGTTGTAGATCTTCTTTAAGTGTTTGATAGGATTATGCTGTTAATCCATCTGGGCCTGGGCTTTTTATATAGTCAAGAGGTTTTGCATTACTATTTCAATTTCCTTATTTGTTATGAGTCTGTCTAAGGTATTGATCTCTTTCTTGGGTTAGCTTTGGTGGTTCCCATGAATTTAAATATTCATCCATTTATTTTTGGTTTTCAAATTTAATATAGTATAGGTTTTTAAAGTATTTTCTTATAATGTTCTGGATCTTTTTGGTGTGTATTGTGATGTTTCCCCTTTCATCTCTGATTTTGCTGATTTGGATTTCCTTTTTTTTTTTCTTTTCACTAACTGGGCTAAGTGTCTTACTATCTTGTTTATCTTTTCCTTTTTAATTGTTTTAAAATAGTAATTAAATTATTTTGAATATTATTTGTATTTTATGTGTATGAGTGTTCTGCCTGCATGTAGATAGGTGCACTTATGTCATGCGGTGCCTGCAGAGGTCAGAAGAGGGTGTTGGAGCCCCTGGAACAAGAGTTATCCGTGGTTGTTAATTGTCACTTGAATGCTGATAGTCAGAAGTGGGTTGCCTGTAAGAGCAGCCAATGCTCTTAACTGCTGAGCCATCTCTCCAGCCTCTTGTTTATCTTTTCAAAGTACCAATTCTTAGATTCATTGATTCTTTGTATTGTTTTCTTTGTTTCTATTTCATTAATTTCTGCTCTGATTTTTATTATTTCTTCTGGGGATTTGGTTTTGTTTGTTCTTGCCTTTCCAAATTCTTGAGTTCCAATGTTAAGTTTTTTATTTATGCTCTTTCTTATTTCTTTAAACTCCCCTTTTTGGACTGCTTTTAAAGAGTCCCAGAGGTTTTATTGTGTTGTATTATCCTTTTCATTTAGTTCCAGAAATATTTTCATTTCTTTCTTAATTTCTACTTTCACCCATTCATCATCCAGGAGTGTGTTGTTTAATCTCCATGATTCCATATACTTAGTAGAGTTTAATGGGGGTGTTTATTTTAAGCTTTTTTTGTCTTGTGGTTTGATAGAATGCATGTGATTATGTATTTTTTCTTCTTTTTTTATATATGTTGAGGTTTGTTTTGTAGCTCAGTATGTGGTCAATTTTAGAGAAACTTCTATGGGTTGGTGAATAGAAAGTGCATTCTTTGGCGCTTGCGAAGAATATTTGGTAGATGTATATTAGGTCCATTTGATATATGGTACCATTTAATTCAGGTGTCTCTATATTTATTCTTTGTATGGTTGACCTATCTATTTGAGATAGTGGGGTATTGAAGTCACCTACTATTACTGAGTTAGGGTTAATCTATGTTTTAAAATCTTGGTGTAGTGCTTTTATGAAATTGTGTACACCAAAGTTTGGTGCATGCATGTTCATGACTGTAATATCTTCTTAGTCAATTCTTCTTTTGATCAGAATGAAGTGATCCTCTATTATGATTAGTTTTAGTTTGAAGTCTATTTTGTCAAATATTAGAATTGCAGCTCCTACTTGTTTCTTAGTGCCATTTTCTTGGAATTTTTTTTTTTTTTTATTGTTGTTCTTTTACTTTAAGGTAGTGCCTGTCCTTGAAGGTGAGATGAATTTCTTGCAGACAACAGAAAGATGGATTTTGTTTCTTAATCCATTCAACTAGCTTGTGTCTTTTTGACTGGGGAGTTCAGGCCATTGGTATTTAGAATTATTATGGAAAGACGTGTATTGGTTACTGTCATTTTAATTTCTGTTTGAATTCTTGGTCTAAGTTTTTGTTTTTACCTTTATACCTTCATTTAGTTTCTTTTTATTGCCTCGGGTATAGTCCCTCTTTTCTTCAGTCCTTTGTACTGTTTTGAGTATTCTCTGAAGGGTTGGTTTGGTGGACATGAATTCTTACACCCTGTTCATGTCATGGAAGATTTTTCTTTCCCCTTCAACTATAATAGACAGTTTTGTTGGGTAAAGTAATCTGGATTATCTATGGTCATTTAGAACTGGGAATACTTTGTTCCATGCTTCATAGTTAGCATTGAAAAGTCAGCTGTAATTCTGATGGCTTTCCTTTATATGTGTCTTGTTTTTCTCTTGCAGCTTTCACTATTGTCTCCTTGTTCTTTACATTTAGCACATTTACTACGTTTACTATGATATGCCATGTGGAGTTTTTTTTTTTTTCTGGTTCTATTTGGTGTTCTATGTGATTATTGTATGTTTTTGAGTATGTCTTTCTTTAATTTGTGAGAATTTTCTACTATAATCCTGTTGATGGTCACTGGCCAAGATCATTTACCTGAGATTCTTCTCTTTCCTTTATGTCTATGATGTGTAAATTTGTTATTTTCATGGTGTACCACATTTCCTGTATATTTGACTCTTGTTTTTTTCATGTTCTTTTCTTGAGCAGTCCAGTTGTTCAACATTATTGTCCAATTTTAATATTCTGTTTTCCATTTCATTCATTTTGTTGGTGAGGCTTTCTCCTGTTGTTTTTCATTGGCTTATTGAGTATTTCACTTCCTTCTTCATTTCAGCCTGCGTTTTCTTCAATACTTTTTTTCAGTTTATTATTTACTTAATAACCACATACTTAGAAGAAGCATTTCATTACAACAGCATTGACATATTCAATAACAATTTTCTGAGCTAAGATGCATCTTTTTCAAAACTGGCTGTAAAATTTTAGGCTTACAGTTGAATTATTACACTTATATAATCTTTTACTCATTATAAACTCTACAAGACATAAAATTAAATGAGGTTCCATCGTTTAAAAAAGATCTCCACTTCCTTGTCAAAACACACAGTTTCATACAGAAAAATTCATTCCAAGCCTATTGACATTGAGACATTTTCACATGCATTTCTAATCTCTATAAACATGACTATCACTGGTCACAGTCGCCTTTTCACATCTACTAATTATTATTATTTTTTGAATTGTTTATTTCATAATCAAATGATTAGAAGAGGCATTTCATTACAACAGCATTGACATATTCAATAACAATTTCCAGAACTAAGATGCTTCTCTTTCAAAATTGGCTGTAAATTTTTAGGTTTACAGTTGAATTGATACAGTTATACAATATTGTACTCCGTATAAACCCTATAAGACATAAAATTAAATGAGGTTTTAAACTTTGAAAAAGATCTCCATTTCATTATTAAAATACACAGTTTCATACAGAAAAATTCACTTTTAATACAACTGACACTAAGATGCATATGAGTTCCTAATCTCTATATATCTGATTATTACTAGTCACAGTTGGTTACTTCTGAACTCCTTAGCATCTGAGCATGGACATAAAGTCATCAGGTAGATTTCAATGGTAATCCTTTTCACATCTACTGGTTATTAAGGAGCAAATTTTTATGCTTTGAAGAATTTTTTTTTATAGACCCACTTCCCAGGTAGCACCCTCCCATAGTCTCCCTCCCCCCACTAGAGCCCTTATACTTTGATATCCCTGCTACTGTCTGCTGTGTTGTCGTCACCCCCAGCCATTTCCCATGACTTGCCCTTCTGGTGAATCTAGTCAGCTTATCTAGAGATCTTTGTTTTAGGAGGGTCAGCTGTTCCTCATCTAGTGGTATTCAGTTGTCAATATTCCTTTGGATAAGATTGGGGTCTGCTGTTCAATTTCCCAGTTCTCTGCTGGGTTACTATCTGGGAGTCCCTTTGGCCATTCTGGCCAACAAGTCAGAAGGAGGTATTGCCTGTTTGGCATTGTTGCTTGCTCTGTAGCCTTTAGCGATACATATGGTCTCTTATGAAATTATATTGGCCCCTTTAATCTTTGGCTATATTTTCCTTTTGGGTGTTTAAGGCCACACATTTGGTCCAGATAAACCGATTTATTTTTACTCTTAAGGTCATTTAAGGATCTGTTCCTCAGGGGTCACATGGGCTTGGGAGGAGCTCCTTTCTTTTACCAGTTCCACCTATGTGAAGATAAGTCAAAGGTCCTACTTGACCATGGCTGGCTTCACTTGGAAGCATGGAGGAAATGATTCCTCTGTGTTGAACCTACTCTTTATAGATCGGACACTGGTTCAAGTCCAGATGGTGGGGTCTCCTCGGTCTCCTTGATCAAGAGGACAGGTGACCAACCACCATTATAGGTCATTTTGAGACATGCTCATAGTGCCTTGGAACTAGTCGACCTAGGAGGGCAAGGAGCAAAAAGTGTCCTTTATGTCCTTCTGACCAAATTAGTAAAGGC
>NW_008360297.1:974557-975118 GCF_000622305.1 Nannospalax galili
TGGTTTTCAAAGCTAGCTAGGCATTGTTTATCTCTCACATTGTCTCCCCCTCCATCATGGTTTTCCCTCTTAAGGTGCCCCCATTGCTTCCCTTTCTCCCATAATAATACCCTTCTCCTGTGGTCCTTTATGCCTTAGGTTCCTTGTATACCTTTCCTTCCCCCCTCCCTTAAACTAACCCAATATTTATCCATATCTCCCTTATTAAGCCCTATTACCTACTATTCTTCTCCTTCAGGTTATTTCTTTTCCTTTACCTTCCTGTTTCCTTACCCTTGTCCTGGTTCCTGCAGTCATGTCTGTTTGCATACTTATTTATCAGAGTCTGATCCTGGATCCACATATGAGGGAGAATATATGTCAAGTTTTTTTCTGAGATTGTGTTACTTCACTTAGTATAACAGTTTCTAGTTCCATCCATTTACCTGCAAATTTCATGATTTCATCTTTCTTTACTGCTGACTAAAACTCCATCGTATATATGAACCACATTTTCATTATCCACTCATCAATTGAGGGACCCTAGGTTTACCTCCATCTCTTAGCTATTGTGAAAAGAGC
>NW_008360297.1:975133-976660 GCF_000622305.1 Nannospalax galili
TCTGACTGGGGTAAGATGAAATCTTAAAGAGGTTTTAATTTGCATTTCCCTAATTATTAGTGATGTTGAACATCTCTTAAGATGCTTCTTAGCCATCTTTACTTCTTCTTTTGAGAACTCTCCGTTCAGCTCCTTAGCCCACCTTTTAATTGGGTTACTTCTTGTCTTGATTCTCTGATTTTTGAGTTCGTTATATATTCTGGGTATTAAACCTCTGTCAGATGTCGCTGGTGAAGATTTTCTCCCATTCTGTGGGTTTTCTCTTCACTTCCCTCGTTGCCTCCTTTGATATACAGAAGCTTTTTAGTTGAATGAGGTCCCATTTGTTCATTTTTTACCTTGTTTCTTGAGCAATTGATTTCCAGTTTAGAAAATCCTTTCCTATGCCTATGTCTTGTAAGTTATTCCCAATGTTTTCTTCTAATACTTTCAGAGTTTCAGGCTTTACATTGAGGTCTTTGATCCATTTGGAGTTGACTTTTGTGAAAGGTGAAAGATAGGGGTTTAGTTTCATTCATCTACAGGTGGAGATCCAGTTTTGCCACCACCATTTGCTGAACATGCTGTCTTTCCTACACAGAATGTTCTTGGCCCCTTTGTCAAATATCAGGTGCTGGAAACTGCATGTTCTCATATTTGGGTCTTCAATTTTGATTGATCTATGGGTCTATTTTTGTGTCAATACCATGTTGTTTTTATGGCTATAGCTCTGTAATACAGCTTGAAATCTGGTATAGTAATGCCCCCAGCATTGCTCTTAGTGCTCAGGGTTGTTTTGGCTATCTAGGGTCTTTTGTGCTTCCACATGAATTTAAGGATGGATTTTTCTAATTCTGTGAAGTATGTCATGGGGATTTTGATTGGAATTGCATTGAATCTATATATTGCTTTTGGTAGGATGGTCAAATTCATTTTCACAATATTATTTCTTCTAACCCATGAGCATGAGAGGTCCTTCCATCTTCTGATGTCTTCCTCAATCTCTTTCTTTAAAGATTTAAAATTTTCAGTGTAGAGCTCTTTAATGTCTTTGGTCAGGTATACTCCGAGATATTTTTTTTTTCAGCTATTGTGAAGGGGAATGTTTCCATGTGCTCTTTCTCTGATTACTTGTTATTGGTACATAGAAAGGCTACAGACTTTTGTAGGTTAATTTTGTAACCTGCCACTTTACTGAACATGTTAATAATTTCTAGGAGTTTTGGGGTGGAATTTTTGGCATCCCTTAGATATAACATCATATCACTTGCAGAAAGGGATAATTTGATCTCTTCTTTTCTGATTATTACTCCTTTAATTTCCTGCTCTTGTCTTATTGCTCATGCAAGAGTTTCAAGCACTATGTTAAAGAGAAGTGGAGATAGTGGAAAGGCTTGTCTGGTTCCTGATTTCAGTGGGAATGCTTTCAGTTTTTCTCCATTTAGAATAATGTTGGCTGTGGGTTAGTTATATACGGCTTTAATTATGTTGAGGTATGTTCCCTCCAGTCCAATTCTCTCTAGGACTTTGAACATAAATGCATGTTGA
>NW_008360297.1:976935-977246 GCF_000622305.1 Nannospalax galili
ATGCTGGCTTCATAGAAGGAATTTGGAAGTTCTCCCTCCATTTCTATCTTTTTGAATAAATTAAGTAGTATTGGATGTAGATCTTCTTTAAATGTCTGATAGAATTCTGCTGTAAATCCATCTGTTGGGCTTTTTTTTTAGTCGGGAGGTTTTGTTTACTGTTTCAATTCCTTTTTGTGTTATGGGTCTGTTTAAGCTGTTAATCTCTTCTTGGTATAGTTTTGGTGGTTCCCAAGCCTTTAGATATCCGTCCATTTCTTTTAGGTTTTCAAATTTAGTAGCATATAGGTTTTTAAAGTATTCCCTTATAA
>NW_008360297.1:977730-978244 GCF_000622305.1 Nannospalax galili
TTCTTCTGACACATTCATCATTCAGGAGTGTGTTGTTTAATCACTATGTGTTCATGTGGTGAATAGGTTTCTTCAGATGTTGATTGTAAGCTTTAGTGCATTGTTGTCTGATAGAATGCATGGAATTATTTCAATCTTTTTGTATTTGTTGAGGTTCATTTTGTGCCCGAGTATATGGTTGATTTTGGAGAAGGTTCCATGGTGTGCTGAGTAGAAAGTATGTCCTTTGGTGCTTGGGTGAAATACTCGGTAGATGTCTGTTAAGTCCATTTGATATATGATATTATTTAATTCAGATACATCTCTGTTAACTCTGCCCTGTTGACCCATCTAATGGAGACAGTGGGCTATTGAAGTCGCCTCCTATTAATGAGTTCAGATTAATCCGGGTCTTAAAGTCCTGTAGTATTTTTTTTTTAATGAATTTGGGTGCACCAGAGTTTGGTGAATATATGTTCATGATTGTAATATCTTCTTGATTCATTGTTCCTTTGATCAGAATGAAGTGGCCCTC
>NW_008360297.1:978530-979473 GCF_000622305.1 Nannospalax galili
TTCTTGATATAGCTGTACTTTTCCACAGTTATACCTTCATTGAATTTCTTTCTGCAACCCCTTGGGTATAGTCATTCCTTTCTTCAGCTCTTTGCATTGTTTCCAGATCTCTCTGAAGGGCTGCTTTTGTGGACATGAATTCCTTTAGCCTATTTATGTCATGGAAGATTTTTCTTTCCTCTTCGACTATAATAGACATTTTGGCTGCGTGTAGTATTCTGGGTTGGCATCTGTAATCATTTAAAACCGGGAATACTTTGGTCCAGGCTCTTCTGGCTTTCATAGTTTGCACTGAAAAGTCAGCTGTAATCTTAATGGGTTTCCTTTATATGTGATTTGTTTTTTCTCTTTTTCAGCTTTCATAATTGCCTTTTTGTTTTGTACGTGTAGTGTTTTTACTATGTTGTGCCATGGAGAGTTTCTTTCCTGGTCCTTTCTGTTTGGTGTTCTATATGCTTCTTATATTGGTATGGGCATATCTTCCTTTAATTTTGGGAAATTTTCTTCCACGATTCTGTTGAAGATCTGTTCCATGCCATTATCTTTGGATTCTTTTCCTTCCTGTGATTCGTAAGTTTGGTCTTTCTATGGAGTCACACAGTTCCTGCATATTCTGTTCTTGTGATTTCTTAAATTTTTCATAATCTTTGCTTGAGTGGTCTAGTTCGTCCACTGTATCTTCCAGTCTTGATACTCTGTTTTCTGTTTCGTTCATCCTGTTGTTGAGGCTTTCTCCTGTTGTTTCTAATTGGCTTATTGAGTGCTTAACATCCTTCTTCATTTCAGCCTGTGTATTCTTCAATATTTCTAACTCTTCTGAACATTCAGAAGTTTATCCCTATCTTCCTTCAGTTCTTTGACTTCTTTGTTTGTGTGTTCTTTAAATTCACCTAATTCTTTTATCATATTTATAATTGTTCTTTTGAGTTCCATGTCCTGCATT
>NW_008360297.1:979605-989002 GCF_000622305.1 Nannospalax galili
GGTCTACTTCTTTTTGTGAACTTTATGCGTCTTTGTGGTTTACTTTTTGGGCATGAAAAGCTGGTTCATTTAAGCTTCTGGTTCTCTTGATTTTATATTGTAATGGCCAGATTGATTTTGTCTTCAAGTTCCCACAGAGGCCCAATTCAGATGAGGGTCAGATGATTTCAAGTTTTCTCCTAAGGTCTGGATCCCTCCAGGACTGATTTTGGCCTCAGGAATTGGGGGGTTGGACTGGCCTGGGAGCCTGGCCCAGAAAATATGCTGGTCTAGGGCAGCTGGTGGCCGTGCCACCCAGAGATGCAAAGGCAGATGGGGCAGGAACAGGCCCCAAGGACTCTTGGGGACTGCATTGAGGAACTGGGTTGGTCTGGATGCAAAGGATGAGGAAGAGGAAAGGTCAGCTCCTGAGTCCTGGAAAGAGGATGGCAGGTGGTGCAGGCCCAGGGAAGCAGGGGAAGTTGAGGGCGGGGCCAGGTCCAGAAGCAGTGCTCCTGGGGCTCAGAGAAGGCACTAAGTG
Organism: Nannospalax galili; assembly: GCF_000622305.1. Lineage (NCBI taxonomy): Eukaryota > Metazoa > Chordata > Mammalia > Rodentia > Spalacidae > Nannospalax > Nannospalax galili. The sequence goes on from NW_008360297.1 coordinate 980,126, forward strand.
GGTTTGGATGAAAAGGGGTCAGGAAGCAGTATTGGTTCCCCGGGTGTTTGAGGCCCTAAGACAGGGAATGGGACAGGATCCAAACTAGGAGATACCGGCGGGGGAGATGGGAGGGTGATTGGGGCTGGGGGAGTCGAGGCGTGGAGGACAAGATGGACTTACCCTGGAGAGAGGCCTGTGGGTGGGAGAGAGGCCTGTGGTGGGTGGTGCAAGCCCTGGAAAGCAGAGGTAGGTGAGTGCGGGGCCAGGCCCAGAAGCAGTGCTCCTGGGGCCCAGAGAAGGCACTAAGTTGGTCTGGATGAAAAGGATCAGGAAGCAGTATTGGTTGCCCAGGTGTCTGGGACCCCAGGACCAGGAATGGGCAGGACCCAAACTCGGAGGAGAGAAGAGTGGGGGAGATGGGAGGGGCTGGGGGCGTGGAGGGCTCGATGGACTTACCCCGGAGAGAGGCCTGCGGGTGGGAGAGAGGCCTGCTGTGGGTGGTGCCCGCAACTGTCCAGGGAGGAAGGACCGTCAGTGTGGGTCAGGCAAAGTCAGTTATGTAGCTGGACCCTAAATGATAGGACCATTGGGGATCAGGTAATATTCTTTTGGAACGATTGGATGAATGCAGGGCACAAAGGCAATCCGAAAGCACAGGGAGACTGTTGAGAAGTAATTAGGTTGGTGGGCTAGCCAGAGACTAGAGCAAGTGGGGTGAAGAACAATTTGGGTCCCAAATTGCCGTAGAGTTTTGCAGTAAAAGGTCCGGAGTAGGATTGTATAAGCAGTGACTGAATTCTTCCACGAGAGGGCAGCATTGGATAGTGAAACCGATACCTTGAGCGGAACTTAAGAGACCAGGCTTCCTCTTGGAATCCTGAAAGGTCCCAAGAAGTGAGGACTGACAATTCCTGATGATCATGATGTTCAGCCACAAGATGACTGCAATAACTGACCACAGACAATCTTTGCATAGTGCTTACTGCGGACTTGCTCGTGGAGGCTCAGCAGGGTCTCAGAGGCTTCTTAGCTGCCTCCTCTTCCACTTGTAAGTACAAAGAATGAATATTCTTATCCTTCCCCTGCTGTAGGGCACCTCATCCAACTGTTGCTTGAGTAATCTGAAAGATACATCTAGGCCCTTATGTCCCTCTTGGGATCTTTAAAAAATGAATCTTTATTACAAATTTAGAATCTCATTTAATCCTAGCAGTTCTTAGCATAGGGTTCAAATGTCCATGCTGGTGTTCACTTGTTCAATGAATGTGGATCAATGGCGTAACTCTCAGGCCTTGATCTATTCATTTCAAACACAGCTGCCACAAAGATTAAATCAGAACAGAACATGTGAAGCACCATTACATAACACAAGCTCAATGAATGTTTTCTTCATACTTCTGGATGTTTCATTTATTTAATTATTACTTATTTTTGTTGTATGAGACAAGGTCTTGCTATGTAGTCAAGGCTGGCTTCAACTTAAGATTCTCCTTACCATGTACCCTAATTATCTATCTTTTTTAATCATCCACCCCTTCTGGCTCTTACAATATTTCCATCCCTTCTTCTGCAATGGTCCCAAAACCTTAGGAAGCAGAGGTTTGATATAGGTGTCCTATTCAGGGATAAGCACAATGCAGCCTCTTATTCTCTGTATGTTGGCTAGTTGTGGATTTCTGCATAAGGAAACTTCTCTGGTGGGAGTTCAGAGATACATCAGTCTATAGATATACCAATAAGTCATTGGTTTAATACTGTATCTATTTAGCAGAATAATAGTATGGGACTCTACCAATTAGCCTTTAAAAAATTTAAATAAGCACAGCCTGGTGGAGCTGCTTGCAGTGATGGAAAGTTATAGAAGTTTACACTTTTCTTAGGTTCCCATATGAGCAAAGAGTCTGAATTGCCCTGGAACCATCACCTCTTAAACTTTAGGCCATTTTGAATTTCATTGCTTCTGCTACATTTACTATTTATGTGCAAATTATTTCTTAGTTTTTGAGTCAATTTTTTTAAAAGCCTAATTTTAAAGGAAAATTTTGATCTCATTTATGTATTTGGAAACTAACATCACAATAAATTGCAGGTGAGCATAAAAATAGAGTAAAAACATACTCTTATATTAAAATGTTTCAGAGAGTCTGTAGTAAGCCTTAGGGATCCTAGATAATTTAAGTCATTTTAATAAATAGAAACAAGGAGATTAGTGGTTCTGACAATTGTAACAAGCCACAAAAATACTTAAGAGTTGCAATTAAACATGGAAAGAGCCCCAAATCTTCATCATTATTTGACAACTGAGTCAACTTCTTTTTCATGCCTGTCTGGTCAGTTCAAGACATCCCCATAAAGTGGCTCTTCAGACAACTCCACCTCTGGTAAATCATCCATATAAACTACCAGCTTTTGGATATCCCTTCACTCCTCTGTTTCTTTCCAGGCTGGCAGTTGGATTTGTGGCAGAGGCCCACTGCTTTTGTGATCTCAAGTTGATACATGTGCCTACATGTCTTAACAGAAGACCCATGAGGTATGGTATCATCCCTCATTCATCTGCTCTTCCTGATTGTGACAGTTAAACTTAGTTATCAACTTGACTGGAACTGGAATCAGCTAAAAGGCAAGTTGCTGGGCACTCTGTGAGGAATTTTTCTTGATCAGATTATTTGAAGTGGGAAGACTCACTCTGAATGTGGGTGATACTTTCTGGTGACAGCCCAGATAAAAGACAGAAGGAAACTTTGGTTTTGCCTGCTTTCCCTCACTCTCAGAAGCACATTCATCTTTTGGGTTGTTCCTGGTGCTGCTTACTTTTGCTACTATTAGGACCTAGCCTCTGGTTTCTGATGTGGACTGAAGACCAGTGGCTGTCCAGTTATCCTCCAGGCGTTCACAGACAGATTGGGACATCTGAGGCATCCAGCCCTGTGCACTGAGCGACTGTGGAGTTCTTCACCTCTGGGGTGTGGGATAGCAATTGTTGTATTACCCAAACCATATTGCATAAGCCAACACAGTAAATCTCCATCCATACACACACACACACACACACACACACAAACACACACACACACACAAAATCTCAGTTCTGTTTCTCTAGAGAAGCCTAACACTTATCAAAGCAGTTACTCTGCTGGAGTTGGGTCCAGACAAGTTTGCCTGAAGCCTCAATGCCTGACACTGGTTTTACCTCTTGCTCTTATACCTGCCTTCTGTACTTGCCTGCCCTCCCTCTGAAGACACCCCAGGATGCACCCTGGGCACGCCTTCCTTCCTCTTTATTGTCCACTGGCTACGCTCTTGGAAGAATAGCTTCTCATTCCTCCTCCTTCTAGGTCAGCCAGCCTTCTTAAGTAAAACTCTAAGTCACCCTGGCTTAGCTGTCCATAAACTACAGATGGAACATGGACACTAAATTCTAATTTTGGCATAAAATCATAAAGCACCTCTTCTTTTCACTTCACATTTTTGCTGTGAGGGCTGTAAATAACTCCTTAGAAGAAGGGACATCAGCCCAAGAGAATGCAAAAAGATCAAAGAAGATCTACAGAAATGAAAATATACCTATTGCACATTTCTTGACTTTTAATACCTTGAATGGAATAAGATTCTTTATAGAGGCCACTGAAATAACTGTTTTAGGAGAAAGTCTAAAATGACAATCCCTCATAATATTAATGACATCCATTACCTGCAAATTATGCTTACTTGACCCAGTCTATGAGGAATATATTTTTATACAAATATTTTGAATATACTATTCCACTTGGTTTTAAGACTAGTCTGTTTCATGGAATCCAAGAAGTAAGAGCTGTCCATGATTATGTTGTCTACTATTACCTCACGACTCTAACCTAGGCCTACTGTACCTTATCTCCAAAGTCTGTCAGAAGTAAAGGCTCCCTTCCTTCCCTTGCTCTTCATTATGTAACTACGTTAGAGAAGGCAGAATTAGAGCGAACCATAGCCACTTGCAACCCTTTAACTTGGAGTGTTTCCTATACCAGCGCATCAAAGTATAATTTTGACTCCAGAGGACATATGGCGATATCTAGAGACAGGCCAGTTCTCATGACTAGAATTATATTAGCCATCAATGGGGTAGGGACGAAAGATGCTAATGAGCATTCTAGAAGACATGAGATACGCCTTGACCAAAGCCATCTGTGTGGACAGCCAAGGCTGAGAACTCTGCTTTGCCAGCAAATAGAAGGAAGGATTGCAAATAATTGTTCAAGCCATCGAAAGGCAGAAGCACTCTTGTTTATGATGCTTCCTCCGTGTTCTCTGTCCACACTGACCTTTGGATCCTTATCTAAAATCCATGCCCTCTTAGATAATTTTCTCCTGTCACATAACATACAATAAACAAACTTTGCAGGTATTTTTGAAAATGAATGAATGAAGAAACCAATCTATGACCTGAGGGAAAAAAAGGGATTCTAGTACCCAGCTACTTGTTTGCAGAACTGGGTCCTCCTCCATAGGGGAACCCCTTCATGCCAGCTAGGCTTGTGGAGAGGGCATTTTATTTCTTGGGGTTATTTTCAACAATTCAGTTTTCAGTCCATCTTAATTGCATCCAAAATAGGACCTTCTAGAAAAAGCTATTTTTCATTTTTTTTCAAAATTAACTAATAGTTGATGTTGAGCAGAAAATAGAAGCCCCATACAATGTATTACCCTACACCAAAATCCATTTCTCATCTAAAGCCTACAGATTGTAAATCAAGAATTAAATTTGTGACAGTAAAGCCAGGAAAATACACACACACCCGAGAAAATCACACATCTGAAACAGAAGCCGGAAAGGGAAACCTACGTAAATCAAATCTCCAAATCAAAGGGGAAACAATGATTTTTCTTGTCCTATGGAGCAAGAGAAACCAACTCTCTAACCCCCTCTATGCAGATAAAAGTTCTGGTTTTTATAGAGCTTGATATATTTATGTATGGAGGAAGCACAGCCTGAAATTAAGCAAGGAGATGAAATATTGTAATGACCCCTCCAGAGCAGCAGCCTGGCAAGCAACTCCACAGTTGGGTCATTAACAGGAACATTTGAAAAAATACACTGCTAGCATTCAGTTGCTCTTGGCCGGGGGATAGCAGGGGGTGAAATGCAGGCTGTTCCAATCCTTGAAAGTTGGCCATCAAAGTAGCTGCCCAGTGGTTGGGAAGAGAAAAGTCTCCCACAGGTCTGGTAGAAAGCTACTATTCCTGATAGGTCTGGCTGTCCACATCAGGAGAGCCATCTATGCATTTGTTGTGTTCTGTGGAGATCCCTGAATGCTGCAAGTCTTGGATGCAGCAGTACCAAGAAGTTTTAGTGCTTTGGAATGCTAATGTCACCTTTATAATGCAATTTTCTTTCATTTCATAAAATGTCTTAAACTTACTACCCTGTATTTTCACAGTCCCCTTATTAAGACAACCAGCTGCTCACGTCATTCTGCCTTACTGATTAAATGTTTATAGTCATGTGCATAGAGCCACTGTTTTGCTAAAAAGGCACTGTATAAGCCAGAAATACGGCCTAGCTTATTTTCTTTAATTGGATGTTTAAAAAAAAAAGACTCTGGTATTTCCATGTAATGCATAGTAGGAAGGAGGGCCCTTAGCATTGTTTCCCACATCCTATACAGTTTCTGATTTTGAACTTAATCATGCACAGAAGTTTTTCTCATTTTATATAGCAATCTTGGTCTGTCAATCAGTATATGAATGGACAAGTGCATGCACCATATATAGCATCTTGCTGGATGGAGGGATGCTTGAAAAGCTATGCCAGAGGGCATAGTTGAACATGTTTCTCTTGGGTACAGTCCTAATTAGCTTTTTTGTCAACTTGTCACAGCTTAGTCATCTGGGAGGAAAACATTCCCTTAGGAATTGCTCAGATCATATTGGCCTGTGGGCATGTTTGTGGGAGATTGTATTTATCATTATTTAATGCAGGACAACCCAACGTATCATAGGTGGTATCATCCCTAGGCAGGTGGTTCTAGGCTAAATAAGAAAGTTAGCTAATCATGAGCCTGTGAGTGGGCTGGAGAGTGAGCCAGCAAGCTATGTTCCTCTATGGTTTCTGCTTGAATCCCTGCCTTGACTTCCCTCAGTGATAGACTGTGATCTGGAAGTATAAGTCACACAAATCCTTTTCTCCCCTAAGTTACTTTTGGCTAGAGTGCTTTACCACAGTAACAGAAAAGAAGCCAGGATAGGTTCATCGATGTCTATGCACAGATGACGATGGCACTGTGTCTGTGAATCTGTAGTTTGGTTCTGATTTCTTGCTTGTCAGTGACTGTTGATGAGGCAAAGCACTCAACAAGTGCCTCAGAAGCTTTCCTCAATTGCCAGCTGTCACATCCATCTTAAAGGCATCTGAAGTAGCTAGAGTAGATATTTGTCTAATTCATTATGCCTTCCAGGGTCAGCCACTAGCCCAAGAGTTAGAAATATGCCAACTAACAAAACAGGTGGGTTTATGTCAAATAAACCTATTTTTCTGATTGAATCACTTTGTGTTGAATGTCTCCTTAAGAGTCTTTTGCTTTTGTGAAGGCTTAGAAGAGTCTCACACAATGTTTTTAGGATACCTTCTCATGCCCAAATTCCAGTAAGTTTTTATGTGATGAAATTTTATCTTAGAGTTATGCTAATCTATAGGGTCATATCCTGATCAGTAGAGAGGTTCTTTATAATTCAGAAGGAAAACTAAAATGCACAAATTTAATTTATAGTAGGATAATAACTATATAAAATGATTATATAGTCAAAGGTTTGGAGGCATGACTTTTAAAAAAGTGTTAGGATTGTTCAGTTGTTTTCAAACTGTGACCAGCAGCATATAATTTGCCTGAAGACTGATTAGAAGCACAAATGACCAGTTCAACCTCAGACCTGCTGAGTCAACTCTGTAGATGGAGCCAACCTCCTTCACTTTTACAGGGTCTCCATGGGACAGAAATCTCTGTAGAGTTTGAGAACCACAGATATGGAGAAATGATGGAGATTCTTTCACTTAAAATCTTATAGTGGTATAGCTAAAATACGGTTATTGTTTCTTACAAAGATCAGGTTATAGAAATGCGAGAGACTGACCTATTATATAAGGCAGACATGCCCGGGAAAAGTAGAACTAGTGGCTAAGTCAGTGGTAAGACTGTCTTTGGCTCAGAAAATTGTTCTTTGTGAATCAGAAGCACCTGACTCACCAAGGAATTGGTCAACCTGGACCCAGATGTGAGGATATCTCTGTTCACATGCTGTGCTATTGGGCCAACAAAACGAACCTCATCTTAGGCTGATCAAGGCTGAAATAAGGAAGTCTGGTCTCCTGCCTACTTGCTGATGGAATTAGAGCATGCTAGACAGGGTCAGTGAGAGAATTAATCAGCTAAGTCAGGTTTTACAATTTCCATGTGCTAGGCACTGGGCCTAATGTTGTTGGAGAAGCAATGGAAGACCCAGTAACCCTGACTTAGAAGTCATAGGCAATTTAGGGTTCTTTCTGTGAACAGAAGCACTCAGTGCCCCATGCTGTGCAGCTGGTACTGGACGATCTTTCAAAGGACAAGAGATTGTAGTGACCTGAGCCATCAGGGATAGCTTCCCAGGGGAGATCACATAGTTGGACAGGGGATTGGAAGAACAAGCCATGTAAATGTGGTGCAAAGTTGGAAAATCCATGGCATGCGTAAGTTATGCCTGCATAGCTCTGCTGTGGACGAGAAGGTTAGAATTTGTTGGAGGCAGATGGAAATGGACTTTGGAAACTGTTCCAAGGTTGAGAAGGAACCATTGTTGGTTTCCAGCAGGGGTTTGCTAAGATGAAGATGGAAGTTTAAGATGTCAAGCTAAAATAAATTGTCTTCATTTTCCTTCGGTACTGCATTGGGTTAATCTAGACTTCCTTAAACAGTCATGAGTCACTCAGGCTGTGAAATGGGTCCATTTGTCAGGGAAGGCGAAAGGTGACAACAGCTAAGAAAATGTAGAACAGTGAGCATCGCAGCCAGAACCTGGCCCCAGCATGGAGATGCACACGTGGACCGCCTGGGGATGAAAAATGCTTTCCTTGGACCATCCATCATCATCATCACCCATGGAGACAGTTTCCCCATCAAGGATACATTGCTCTTAACGGGAGAGGCTGAACTGTTGGGAGGCTAGCATGCCTGGCCCCTAGCCTCAGGGTGATTGATTACTTTGGGCCTTGGGCCCCCAGCATGACTATGCAATGTGGCTGGGAGGCCTGGAGGGCAGTGAGCCTGCACTTCTCAGCCAGCGGCAGAGAAACATAAGCAGAGCCTCCAAGATACAAGGAAATCGGCTGTCTCATTCTCAGTAGCTCTGTGGCACTGGAGTCTGCTTACTAACCTTCTTAATGTTAATATTCATCACACTCCCAACATGCAATGGGTGGCCACTCATTGTTGAATGAAAGTATGAATCTAACAGTGGGCACACAGAAAGTTATCCCCACATCACTGCTGGCAGTGCTCAAACTGGAACTTTAAAGACAGAAATATCCTTAGATACCATCTACTCAAAATATGTGCTGAGCAGACACTGAAGATCATGGAGTGACAATGACTGTCCCCTGAAAATTAATTGAAATGGCATATTAGTGTTACACTATAATAACTTGCCTTATATAACACAGGAACTTCTAAAGGACATGATCAAGCTGGAGAGCTGATGAAAATTACCTTCTTTCAGATCTCTTTGTCACGCCAATTTATCAGTAAGGGATTTCCTGACCATTCTGTTAAAGCACAAGCCCCTCCCTCAGCCCCCCCCCCCGACCCCCACTTTACAACCTGGCCCTTTTGCCTCCCCCGCCCTGGGCCTGTTCTCTTCCCTTTTCCCCCCTCCCACCTACCA
>NW_008360297.1:989362-1102065 GCF_000622305.1 Nannospalax galili
TCCCACTTTACAACCTGGCACTTTTGCCTCCCTCGGCCTGGGCCTGTTCTATTCCATTTTCCTCCATACCACCTATCACCATCTGGTATACCAGCTTGTTTATGTGTTTATTTTCTATTGCCCGGACCAGCTTCCAAAATGTTATTCCCATGGGTTTGGAGCCTTGACCTATTCTTAACACTGTTCTATCTCTGTCATTGATTGTCTGTCTGATGTATAGCAGGCCTTCAATGCATATTTGCTAAGTGAATCAAGAAGCTTTATTCATTTTCCAGAATGGAAACCATTCTTTGACAATCTTTATAAAGAGGATATTTTGATTCATGTAGTTATTATACCATGACATTGATTCCTAGAGGAAGAAGGCTCTGGTCAAGAGTCTTTCAGCTGTAGGCTTAGGGACAGCACCAGGCACTGTGTCCAGCCAGAGCAAGCCCAAGTATTCTACAATACTACTTTTGTGTGCATGTCTTTCTCACTTAGTTGAGGGAGTCGTGAGGACAGAAATGCAACCCTTGCCGAAGCCTGTGCACATGGCATAGGGTCAGACTAACTCTAGACGAGTACTATCCTGCAGAGTATTCTATAGTGGTGAAGCACTCCCTGTTGCTGCTGTCTAAATGACAGCCACTTATATGTATGCATTCATGTTAAAGGCAACCAGTGCAGTCCACAAACAGAATTACTCATTGCATTTCATTGTTACTAATTTTAAATTTACATTTAAATAGTCACATGTGGCTACTGGCTAGTGTTCCTCTAAACAGACCTAGAAATTATTAAAAATAGGAATTGTTGATTATTTCAAATGATACTGTTTTGTTATTTCCAAGCATATACTGTGGTTCACGCCTCTCCTTTTGGAATAGTAAAAACGTGATTTTTTATGTAGTTCAATAATGTAAAGATTTCTAGGGACCTTGTAGATTCTTCTGGATATGATTCTCATGGATGCTGAGTATGGCAGCTTTAAAAATACAACACTGTTTTTAATCATGCCCTTGTATATAGCCAGGTGTGTGTAATTGTTAGGATTTTGTTAAAAATGTAATAACCAATCTTTTTACATAAGTCTTTGTGTATTCCTTGTTTAGGTTAAACAACACAAAAGCAGTAATAGACACACATAGTATGAAGCCTTCAGGTATCTGGGAACATGATTTTGACAACAGCCTCCTCAATGGTATTTGATGGAATTATCATAGAGAGTGGGTTTATCATGAGAACCCTTAAGTGCTACCTCCTGTGGACACTGGCCCTTTAGAAACTATCACTGAAATGACGACCTCATGGCTTCAGGATTACACAGATCCTCTTATTCCCATGCCTGCTTGAATTAACAAAGGGGCAAGTTTGGGCATAGACTGTGGTGGCTTCTAGAGTGGCCCAAAACTGCTAACCAGCTATATTTAGCAGAAAGGGCTACACTCAGAGTAAGGCATTCATGAAACCTAGAGATCTCACTCACCTGAAATTAGCCCACAGTCATACCAGACAGCAGGGGAAGCACCTATGACTTCCCGGTAATCATTCTCCCAAATAACACAACACTGTGTTATCCTCAGAGCCTCCATTTGTCTCTGCCCTGTGCCTACTGCCTTCCCCTCATTGCCACATCATCTCATGCATAGATGCCAGTAGCAGCCTGTCAACTGGTCTCCTTATAGCCTCAATTTCCATAGTCAGAGGGACCCTTTTAAAATGTCTAGCTACCTCATCATGTCTTCTGCTTAAAATTCTAATTGTGAAAATAAAAATTTTTTAAGTCGAGCACTTTCTATTGACATCAGGGTCTTTGTTTTTACCCTAATTCTCTAGCCTCATATTCTTTAGCTTTTTCTGGAATGAAGCCATTTTGGCACATACTTAGTTTTTTTTTTTTTTTAAGGGAGAAGAAATAGGAGGTCAATGCTAAGACTTTGACAGCTAACCTCTCTGGGTTGCGAATCAAGAACACACATGTGTTTTCTATCACTTTAGTGGAATTCATGAAGCATGGAAACTATCTATTTGAGGTCTATTGTTTCCTTGGGCTTCTAGAAATTAGGTTCTCTATTCTTAAGGCTTTTTAGGATTTGGGGAGATATATGTCCTATATGTCTAAGACCTCATCTATCTCACTATCCACTGTCAATGACAATAGAATAGACATATATATATATTATATACTGATTGCTATTAAGATTTAAGGTTCTGACATTAATTCAAACAAAGAGAATTCTAAGGGGACTTGAGCCAATGGGATGAGTATTTCTTCTAGCAAGCAATTTGGGGTATATAACTACTCTTCTGTGGGCCTCAATTTCCTGATTGGCAAAATATAGATGTTGAGCTAGGATGACCTCATGGTCCATCCATTCTAGCACCATAAGAACATCAATTGACTTACTCAGTATTTATTTTTAAGTTCCCAATGTGTGCTTGGGTCAATTCTGTGTGACGAGGACACTTTTTAAAAATTCAATAGCCACATAATTAGAAGAAGCATTTCATTACAGCTTTAACATAGTCAATAACAATTTCCAGAGCAAAGATACATCTCTTTCAAAAGTGGCTGTAAAATTTTAGGTTCACAGTTGAATTAATACAGTTATACAATATTGAACTCAGTATAACCTTGTAAGCCATAAAATTGAATGAGTTTTTAACCTTTAAAAAAGATCTCCATTTCGTTTTAAAATATACTGTTTTCTACAGAAAGACTCATTTTTAATGCTACTGACAGATGTTTGCACATGTGTCTCTGATATCTATGTATCTGATTATTACTAGTCACAGTCAGTTACACTCGGCTCCTTGGCACCTGAGTATGGATATAAAGTCATCAGGTAGATTTCAGTGGTAATGTTTGTCACCTCTACTAATTGACATGAAGTAAATATTTATGCTTCCTCCTCAAATATAACTCATTTATTTGTTGATTTTTTTGTGTGTATATCATACAGAACATCCCAAACAATCTTATTCACCTGTATACCCACTTCCAAAATGGCACCCTCCCATAGCCTACCCCCTGCCCCACTGGAGCCCATATACTCCATTATCCCTGTTACTGTCCACTGTGTTGTCGGCACCCCCAGCCATTCCCTAGTGCTTGTCCATCCACTGAATCTAGTCAGCCTATCTAGAGTGCCTTGTTTTAGGAAGATCAGCTGTTCCTCATCTAGCAGCAATCAGTTGTCAATATTCCTTTAGATAAGATTGGGGTCTGCTGTTCATTTTCCCAGGTCTATACTGGGTTACTGTCTGGGAGTCTCTTGGGCCACCCTGGCCAACAACTCAAAGGAAGATGAGGACACTTTTTAAGAGTGATGGACAAAGAAATTTCTGTGACAAATATATTCTTACTAAGAGTCATATCGTTAAATGAGCACATACACACACAGTTTATAGCCCAGACAGCTATGGCTACATAGAGAATCACTAGAGTATGGTGTGATATAAATGAAAGGTTGTCTATGAATCACCTTTAAGCTAAGAGGCAGACATGTCAAGGTCAGGCAGAAAGTGTTTCATACAGAAAAGTCATCTAAAGCACTGAGCTTGGTGCATTTCATAAATGCAGTAGATCTAACGAGTAAACTGAGATTGACAGTAATTCTACAGGAGATGAAGGTTTGGGAGCAGGAATAGATCATGTAGCATGATTACACCAGGACAGGAGATCCATCTTACGTGTAATAATTATAAGCTCCCGAAGGATTTTAAGCTCAGGCAGATCTTAGTTTTAAAAATACTGCTCTTGTAATTGAATGGGGTATAAGGGTATGAGTTATTTTCTTAAATATTTACTTTTATTATTTTTAATTATGTGGATGTATATGTCTGTGTGTGTGTATGTGTACTGAGTGCCGGCTTGCAGAGGGCAGAGGTGTCAGAGCCCATGGATCTGGAGTTCTAGGGAGTTGTGAGCCTACCAGTGTGGGTGCTGGGAATTGAACTCCGGTCCTTTGTAAGAGAAGTAGGCACTCTTAACAACTGAGCCATCTCTTTTGCCCTTGGTGTATAAGTTATGAGGGAGTGACAGAAGGGAAACTACTTAGGAGATTACTGTGGTAGGAGCACAGGCGAGAATGAGTGTGTAGATGGAGTAAAAATAAATGGGTATAGAATAGCCTCATGAAATGTTTGCAGAGATGAGTAGGGGAAAAGATCAAGGCTATCAAGTAGATATGATAAAATCATCTTCTGAGATGCTAGGCACTGGGTATAATAGAATGTGATGGTTAATTTTAATTGTTAGCTTGATCGCATTAAGAAACACACAGGATATTAATGAGGCATGTCTTGGGCTATAAGGGTGTTTCTAGGGAGACTGAACTGAGGAGGTAAGGCCCATTCTGAGTGTGGGTAACACCATCCTATGGTCAATAAAAAGGGGAAAAGGACTGCTGGCATTCCCCTTTCTGTGCTTCCTAGTTGGTGCCTGGAACAAGCTACTCCGGCTGCCATGCCTTCCAGACCCTGATAGACTGCACTCCTCAGAATTGTCAGCCAAGATAAATCTTTCCTCCAATAGGTTGCTTTTTGTCAAGTGTTTGGTCATAACGATGAGAAATGAACTAAAATAGAGTGAAATAAAGACAATAAAGAGGTTTTTTTTCTTTTAAAATATCTTTACATATAAATATCAAATATGCAATTTGGGGTATTTGTTGTTGGGACTATAAATGCCAAAGGAATTAATAAATGGAGAGTTCTGCAAACTATACACTAGATGATATGCCCTAGAACTCAGATACAGCCATACATTGGATAAGATCACTATAACTTAAAGAAGAGAATTGATTCCTTACCACAGAGGCACTGCTTTAAAAAAAATTGTTTGTTGGAGAAGAATGATCCAACAGAGTTTTCCAGCAAGAGACAAGTGCATGACAAACGCTTGCTGGGGAGGTACAACACATACATTTCTATTCTCCAAATTAAAGGAACCCATGATAGACCAAAGTAACAATTACAGCAATGTTGGTGAACCAATGAGCATTTATTGGGGTTACTGAAAGGAGTATGGGTGAGGGGTAACTGACAGGACTATGGACGACTCAAAGCAGCTGAATCACTGAAAAGGCCACCACACCATGGGTGATGTCTCATGCAGCCCTGGAGCTCTTTGTACATTTTTCAGACAGCTGCACAGTCAGGGAATCTCTGCCCCATAGCTTGGCTGGACAGAATCTCCTTCTCAGGCAGTACTTTTTATACTGCTGGGGGATGGGGATGCCTTCCAGAATCTTCCAAGTTCCTATTCTCCCAGACACATGACCATTTGTTTACTTCCTGAATCGAGGTCCCCCCTCCCTCCTGGAGGGAAGTTTTCAATGAGAGGAAATTCCCATAAACAGTAAGGAAGGACATAGGGGAAAAATGGCAAATTATGCTTCACTAAAAGAAGTGAGGAGAGGGTTTCAGGAAAACCTTCTTTTGTTTTGGATGCTTCTGAAGTCAAGTAAGACAAAATGCTGCAAGAATTACTGGATCTGACAACTCAAGGGAGTTGATGACTGAAATAGCAAGCGGCTTCATTGGTGTGGCCAGACTTGATCCCAGAAGAGGAGATTAAGGACAGAAAATGAGGGGAGAAAGGAAGTGGAGGAAACAAAAGTTTTCATGAATCAGAGCACATGTGAGACAGTAAGTTGATGGGGATATGGAGATGAAAGATAGTTTGGAGTTCTGTTTTAAAGATGGACATATTAAGATGTGGTTGTAAGTTGCTGGGAACCATGCAATAGCAATGGAGAATGTGAAGGATCAGGAGAAAGAATCTTTGAAGAAGGTGGGGATGAGCTGAAGCAGCAAGATGGATGTTGCATTTGAATAGGAAAGGCACGGCCATGACGTTGGTGGAGGAGACAGGGAATTTGGGCACTGACACGAGAGGGTTCACAGCTTGAATAGTGGGAAGATAAGTTATTGTATGGCATCTTAAAATTTTTCAATAAGTCAGAGAATACGTCATCAGCTACAGAGAAATAGGTGAGGAAATCAAGGTAGCCGATGAGTCACAGGGAGATATAGAGAGATTAAGGAGACTTATGATCTCATTTCATTGTTTATTTACAGGTAAAATCAACAGTATATTCAGGATCTTAAAATCTTGCTGAACGCTTTTCCTAAATTACATCTAATTAATCTATCTCAACTCAAAGGTGAAATGTCCATATTTCAAAAAATCGAACTACAAGATCTCGTCTCTTGAAGCTTCTCCATCCAATGAGATTGCTAGTAAGGGTTGTCAGTTGATTTATAGAGTCATCTCCATAGGTTTTCTCCAGAAGCTATTATTTATGTATTAGGTATTTATTCCATGCCACATTCTACCTGTGCTCTTTTGCAGCAACCCTTCTCCTGTTTCTAATGTCTCATTGTCCTTGAAGGATCTAGGCTCTGAAACAGCAGCAGCTAAAGCACAATCACCCAATATAAAGAACCCTAATAAGTGAACAGGCTGTTGTAGATCCTAGGGAGAAGTGTACACAGCCTTGTGGGAGTCAAGAGGAATGCCCAGAGGAAGAGACAGACAAAGAATAGCACCTGTGGGAGTCTTTGCCTCACAAAGCTTTTTCCTTTTTTTATGTAGCTCATAGGTAGAAGCTGAATACCAGCCTTCACTGGTCTTCTTTCCTGGTGCCTTCATCCAGCTTATGGAGGGTCACATCCCCCAAAGCTCATTCTGTCATCACACATCCCTGCCAAAGACCTTGCAGTGGAACTCTAAACTCACATTCTTGTGCTGTGCATGATTTTCAAGACTATCTATGATTTAATCCTTCCCCACTGGCCTCTTCCATTTTCTTTATCTTATGCTTCCTCACTTCCCAGTGCTCTGCCATCAGCTCCTCCCAGACAATCCAAACTCCAAACACGATGACTTGAATTTTTATGCATCACCCCTAGTTTTCTCTAGCATAGGTCTATTTCCCTATAGTGCTCTCCGACATGAAAGAGCAATTCATTCGAACATCTGTGTGGCATTTCCTGTTTGTTAGGATTATATTTAGGTGCTCCGTTTTCCTAGGAAGTCTTTCATTGCTAATAAGCCATCTCATTCTTTCTGTACCACTGAGGTCCCAAGAATTATTTCTACATTTTCCTAAACTTTCACATACTCTATGTGTTTCTACATCTGTCTTCCCCACTGTACTGACAATTGCTCGATGTAATACGCATTTCTTATTAATCACTTAACATAGTACCTAACATACAGTAGGAGCTCAACATATGCTTGAGTAATAAAAATATAAAGAATAAATGAACACAAAAGAGTTAGTAAATTAAGAGGTCACAATTCTTCCATCCTTGGCTTTGTATTCTTAGCCTCCATGTCTTAGGATACGATCGTCTATCTTTTGAATTTGTCCTTTCCTTTCTCCCTCTTTACCAAATCCACCTGGAAAATTCTTATTCTTCCTGGAAGTTTGTGATGCTCCAGTTCAGGGGCTGTTGAGAAAAACATATCCATCAAAGCAAGTATGAACTTATTATAAACTAATTATTCTTGTATCATTTAGTTTGAAATCCTTGGAGAAAAGTAGGCTTATTAAAAGTACATTTTGTACACTGAGTTTCAGTCCTTCCCTGCTACTGTTGCAGGAGTTTAGATGTGCATTCCAGAAGGTCAAGGGTGTTGTGTCAGTGGATACTCCCTTCCCGGCTTGTCACTCCCTTGGGAATATTCTATTTTACAAAGCATTAAAAAAAAAAAAAAAAAAAAAAACAAACCTACACTTCTAGACCAATTCATCTGCAATTTGCTATACTTCATAGAGCTCAAAGCCCCCGCGTGCCTAAACTACTAGGAAAGATTTCTGGACACGTCAATAAAAGTACCCTAATGAACAACAGCTGCGAAGAACATGTCTTTAAATAAATTGATTCCAAATTTCTCCGCATGTTTCTGTGATTTTGCTTTTTAAACGGGCACCACTGACTTTAAACTTGCCTGTCTAAAAGAGTGGAAGGAAAAATACATTGTTCAAAAAATATTTCGTTGTGTTTATTCACTATTTTTTTGTTTGAAGAGGTTAATGTGCATTCACATCGATTACCTCATTTCTATTTGTAACAGTTTTTTGGAGCAAAAGGAGACAAGTTATACATCATCCCTATTTTCCATTTGGGAAAATTTACATGAGGTACAGAAAGTTACAGACTTGTGCTGATTGGAAGCAGGATTAGAATTCAGGTCTTCTAATCTTAAGGGTTACAATCAGCCATGTCTATCATGTCTCTTAAAGTTAAACCAAACATATCCCTCTCTCCAACAGAGAACACTTAGGTCAAGAATCCTTGTGTTATATCTTGTTTAGGCACCATTAATTCCATATCTAACTTATATTAATTGTATTTGTTTCCACATTTGTTTTCAATTATAAAATGAAATTAAATCTGAATTTTTCCCCTCCAAGGAGTAAAACATATCAATTTACTTAACACTCAAAACAAACTTTTAAATCATAATTACCATACCCCTTGAAATCTTAATTAAACCTTCAAATACATTTACATGTTATAAGGCATGAACTTCTACTAGTCATCAGAAAATAAAGAAGTAGCACTTGGAAAAGATTTGTGATAAATGTTTCCATGCTGGGATTTAACAGCATTGCAGACGGTAATTTTTTTTTTTTTAACTTTCACAGGAGGCTAGAAAATCTGGCTATACAGCCACATGATTTCCTCTGATCTACTATTCTGGACATCTGTGCTTCCTGTGGATTGTGTTCAATCAGCTATATTGAGGCAGTAAATATTTCACCTTCCAATTCCCCTCTTTCATTCCTACAGATTGAAAGGAGAGATTATGGCAGACTCCTATCTCTAAACCCTTCCTTCTGTCGCCTCGTGTCCATTGGCCTTGTGCTTTGCAGAAGTGGTTTGTGACACTGCTCTGCTGGAGCAGAGGCAAATTCAGGATGGTAGGAAGTAGGGTGGAGAGAGAGAAGGAAGGGTTGAATTAGGACCCAGAAATTGTTCAACAGAACAAAATGAAAAGCTGTTCCCAATTTGAAAAGTGAGTTGACGTCTGTTACTCTGGTATGCAGTAAAACATGTTTTCCATCTAAGACATAATAAAAGCTACAAGCATTTTACACTGTGCATTAAGAGCTGTATCTTTAAGGGAACATCTTTTCATATAGAGCACGTACAGAATTCTGTTTGATGAAACCTTTGAACATTTTATCATTACAGTAGATGAAATATCTCATAGTCATGCAAATCCCAGATGAAGTGGCAAAACACCTCTGTGGAAATGACTTTTAGTGATTTAAAGATATTTCATTTTTCATCTGTTTCAGTACACACTGTGTGTGGGACTGGAATGTATCAGTGGTTGGGCAGTACGAGCTGGAGTTTGCTTCCATGATATCCAGAAGGTCCTAAGAAAGTCCAGAGTAAAAGCGGATGAGAATTTGGGGTTGAGAGCTGAAAAACAGGAAGAGAAAGATTGCTATCAGTGTGGATGAAGGCACACACTTGTGAATGGCACACACTTGTGAATTGAGTGCTGTGTAGAAAAGAGAACTTAGGAAAGCATATGGTCACAGAACCGCACAGCTCCTGAAGGGCCATTCGCACTGCTTGCTACATGAACAGAATCCCTAGAGGTGTAGTGCACAAGTGGAGTGCCCCTGCTGAAAACATTGCAAATAATTTTAAGCATCTGTTGAGTGGCATAGAAAAAAATGCATGTCTAAAAACATTTCTTTCTTCTTTTCTATTATGATTTCTTTCAAAAAATTCCTTTATAAAACAATTACTTCTTCCCTTGTCACTTAAATATTGTTCCCCTGAGTCTCTTAGCAGACTCGCTTCTCTTCTGTCCTGTATTTTCCATGTGCAGTTTCAGCTCCTAACTAATTACTGATGACTTCAAATCTTTATTTCCAGAGAGGATCAGATCAGTGGATCCAGCTGCATCTTGGATATCTGGGTCTATTTGTCTATGCTTGTGGCCTTATCCTCAGCATCCTACATTGAACTAATATACAACCCCATTAACTTTCCCTCATTAGTTTAGAACATCTTTTTCTAGAGACCAAGACTGAAAACTGACGTTTTGGCCACAGTCTTGGTTCAGACCTTCACAATGTTTTGCCTAGTCTCAAATCTGCTTACAAATCATCTAAAAAACCTCTGTGCTCAATGCCTGGTACAGAGCCAGCATTTAATTATCATTGACTCTACTGGTTACTAAACCAATGATGCTGGCAATGAGGGCAGTGCTTTTAGAATTTCATAGCAAAAGATATTCTTGTAGTTAGATAATATTGGTTCAGTTGTTGTTTATTGAGCTCCTGAGCAAATATATTTCTTCCTGCATCCCCATCTGATGGCTCACTGAAAGGGATGTAGAGGATTATATAAATAGATATAATATATTTTGTGTTAATCTATCATTTACGCAGATTCTGAAATAAAAAATCCGAATAATTATCATGTTATCAATTGCATGCAATAATTGGAATCAAAATGTAAATTTTTGATACAATAAGTTTAAGCATTTCAGAGATAAGGGTTTCTTAGAATTCTAAGCAAGCTTCTTAGAGAGGCAAGACATAAAGAAAAGGTAAAGTTCAGGAAATGGGGTAGGAGCAGGGCTGCTTTCAGGAGATCAGCTTGAATTAAGCATGAAGAAAAAGAGGATTTACTGTCTGCTGGTACAATTAGGAAAGTAGAGCACTGGCAAAATGCATGTTGTGAATAGCATAGTGATGACCATATTGATGTATTTGAAAACTGCTCTGGTGCAGTGAAAGAGCACCTCAAATCCAAGCCCCATGCTTATGACTGAAAATTTTCCCTAAGCAGTCTGAGTTTTCATTTCTTTACATTATAATTGAACATCAATATTTATGAATTATTATATTATGGAAGAGGAGGAAGAAAGATTTTCAGACCCAGAAGCAGTAGGTGAAAGCTGTTGTCTGAACACCACAGGGTGGTTGCACATATGAACCCACAGCACTGATGACAGCATGTGGAAAATGGGGAAAACCCAAGCCAGATAGGGACCAAGCATGGATCAGGGAGCTGGGCATGAGACCCCAGTCCTAGCTGAAGAATTATTGGCCACTGATAGATGCTGGGAGAGACTCAGATTTTCTTATTGGCATGATGCCTTGTTGGTTGACCAGACTCCAAGGGATAGGCCCACACCAAAGAGCACTTTGGAAATATAGATTAGACTCAATAGACCTAATAAAAATGGCAAATAAAAGTAGAGGGCATGAAGTGAGGGTAGAGCAGGTAAAGTGGGTGTGAATATGATCAAAACACATTGTATAAAATTCTTGAATTCCCAAAACAAAAAAGGCCATTGCCAATAATGTTGATTGTACACCAGAAGTGGACAGGAAAATCCTACTTCTGAAGACACTGCTTGATGTGAGCACAGGAGAGGGAGAAATCAAGCTTGGGCTAAGCCAAAAACTCCCTGCTACTGGATGGGTGGTTTTCATGGTGCCAAAAGGCAATATGCAGATGACTAGGGGAGAATCATCCTCCATAATTCTGCTCAACAACTGACCCCACATATTACATTGTCAGCATACCAAACAAGTTGTTCCTCCTGGTGCAATAGTGGAATTTCTAGTATAGGTACAACCAGCAAATATTCTACTGGATATAATGCCCACTCCTAAGGGTGGAATACATATCTGGTACTATAGATCAGACCAATCCCCTGTGGCAGGGGACAATGTAGGCCCCAGTGGGAAGCCACTGCAATTGTTTTGTTAGATGGATGTGATGCACCTGCTAAAGTACTGACCAAGCATTTGTGTTTACACTCATAGGTTAAGTTATTACAGCAGCCACTGTTTAGATGTTCTTGCTTCCTGCTGTTTGTGGGTTTTATTTTTTGCAATTTTATTTTTATTTTTTAAATAAATAATTTATCGAGAATTTTACACGTGCATATAAGGTGTTTTGATCAAATCCATGCCCATTCCCTCCCCTCCAACTCCTCCCGTATCTCCCCATTACTTTTTTTCTGATAACTTCATGTATTCTTTCTTTTTCTTTGATTAATTTTTATAGGGCTTTTGTCTACTCTAACATTTCCCCTTCTGAAGAGGTAACCCTAAAATCTTTTAAGGATTAGGTAAAACTTCCCAAATATTTTCAACAATTTTGGACATTGGAATGGAGTAGGTTGCTAAGAGGCCCAAGGACATTGTGAGTATTATCCAAGACACTGACTACTTTTCTTTGGGGTCTTTTTACCCTAACTGCCTAGCCAATTCCTACCTCCTATTGGGGTTACCCAAATTGCCAATAGGGAATAAGGACGCAGACAACTCTAGATTCTTCCATACTGAACAGGGACACAGTGTGAGGCAATTGGAGTACCCCTTCAGTGGGTCTATCTAAAAGACTCCAAAATTGCATAACTCTTATCTCAAGGAGGAAAAGAAAGTCTTTGAATCATGAATAGGAGTTGTGAAGGAGAAGTAAAGGCAAGAGTAATTAGCATTACAAGTTCTAGACAGGGAACTAGAAAAATGTCAGAAAAAGGCAATTTCCAATGTCCATATGAGAGTCCATTGGACTCCTCATTTTTCTTTTGTTTTCCAAGACTAGACTCTAGAGTGATGGATTCAGGATTTTCTTTCAGGTATTTTGATAGTTGATGGAGTGGTTAGAATCAGTGTCAGTTCCCTCTCAAAGGTTTCTAGATAGGGGGAGAAAACAAGTTTATCCATCATTTTAGAACAACAGCTGGTTGTCTCCCTTACCTATAGGTGAGCACTACAGTGTTAGAGACCAAGATTGAAGTGTTACATCTGAGAAGCACTTTCTGGTTAGGAACAAAATCATCAATGAGAAATAATAGTCTAAATAACTTTTTATAGAGACTTAAGCCTAATATTTGGGAAGTGTAATCCCTTCAACTCATAAAGAAACACACTGATGACTTTATTCTTTGGTTATGCTTTCCTTTTTTGGTGTTTAGGACCATATAGTTGGCCCAAATAAATCAATTTACACTTAAGGTAATTTGAGGATCTGTTCCTCAGGGGTCACATGGGCTTGGGATGAGACCCTGGCTCCTTTCTTTTACCAATTCCACCTATCTGAAGATAAGTCAAAGGTCCTGCTTGACCATGTCTGGCTTCACTTGGAAGCATGAATGAGATATTTCTTCTGAGTTGACCCTCCTCTTTGTAGACTGGAAACTGGTTCAATTCCATCTTGTGGGGTCTCCATGCCCTCCCTGAACAAAAGGACAGGTGACTCACCATAGATACAGGACATGTTGAGAGATGTTCCATAGTCCCCTGGAACTTAGTCGACCTTCGAGGGCAAGGGGTAAAAACTGTCCTTTAAGTCCCTCTGACTACATTAGTATAGGCCTCAAACTATGGCCTTTAAACATCCAATAAAGTCAGTTCCACCAGTCTGATACTTTTAATTATCATGTGCTATGTAGATAAGGCTGGGTAAAAAACCAAATATGACATGAAGTCTCATATTTAAGGCAGGAACACTCATCCACTGCTGGGGTGGCTGCAAACTTGTTCAACCCCTATGGAAAGCAGTGAGAAGAACACTTAAAAAACTACAAATGAACCTACCATTTGAACCAGTTATACCACTCCTTGGCATATACCCAAAGAACTCATCCTGTTGCAGAGACACTTGTACATCCATGTTTGTTGCTGCTTTTTTCCCAGTAGCTAAGAGATGGAAGCAACCTAAGTGTCCCTCAATTGATGAGTGGATAATGAAAATGTGGTTTATTTATACGATGGAGTTTTACTCAGCAGTAAAGAAAGATGAAATCATGAAATTTATAGGTAAATGGATAGAACTAGAAACTGTTATACTAAGTGAAGTAACACAGACTCAGAAAAAAAAAATCAATGTATGTTCTCCATCATATATGGATCCTAGAACCAGATCCTGATAAGTGAGTATGTATCCAGACAGAACTCCAGGAACCAGGATAAGGGAAAGGAACCAGGGAGGTAAAGGAAAAGCAAGAACATGAAAGAGAAGAACAGCAGGAAACAGGTGTTAATAAGGGAGATATGGATAAAAATTGGGCTAGTTTAAGGAAGTGAGGAGGGAAGGGTATACAAGGAACCTAGGGGATAAAGGGAAAGAAGGAGCTCAAGAGAGGTAGGACTGTAGGGGAAGGGTATTAGCAAGGGAGAAAGGGAAAAAATGCAGGCACCTTAATTGGGGAAACCATGATGGAGGGGTTAGACAATGTGAGAGATAAACAATGCTTAGTTAGTTTTAAAAACCAGAGGGAACTATATCAGTCCCACAACCTACTGACAAATTATACATACTAGATCAAGAAATATATATCTAGACAAGGTTTATCTGAGAACAACTGGTTTTTGCCCAAGATTTATCTACATGACACACAGTAATTAAAAGTACCAGACTGTTGGAACTAACCTCTTGGATGTTTAACTGACATACTTTGAGGCCTATAAGAATTTGGTCAGAGGGACGTAAAGGATGGTTTTTGCTCCTTGCCCTCCTAGGTCGACTAGCTCCAGGGGACTATGAGCAGCTCTCAAAATGTCCTGTAATGGTGGTGGGTCACCTGTCCTCTTGATCAAGGAGGCTGAGGACACCCCACGAGATGAACTTGAACCAGTGTCCAGTCTACAAAGAGGAGGGTCAACACAGAGGAATCATTTCCTCCATGCTTCCAAGTGAAGGAAGCTGTGGTTGAGTAGGGCCTTTGACTTATCTTCACATAGGTTGAACTGGTAAAAAAGGAGCCAGGGGCTCCTCCCAAGCCCATGTGACCCCTGAGGAACAGACCCTAAATGGCCTTAAGAGTAAAAATAAACTGGTTTATCTGGGCCAACTGTATGACCTTAAACACCCAAAAGGAAAGTAAAAGGAAAGATTAAAGGGGCCAATATAATTTTTTAAGAGTCCATATGTATAGCTAAAGTCTACATAACAAGCAAGAAGGCCAGATAGGAGATACCTTCTCTTGAGTTGTTGGCCAGGGTGGCCCAAGAGA
The DNA here is from genome assembly GCF_000622305.1 of Nannospalax galili. NCBI lineage: Eukaryota > Metazoa > Chordata > Mammalia > Rodentia > Spalacidae > Nannospalax > Nannospalax galili. The sequence goes on from NW_008360297.1 coordinate 1,004,364, forward strand.
CTCCCAGATAGTAACCCAGCATAGAACTTGGAAAATGAACATCAGACCCCAATCTTATCTAAAGGAATATTGACAACCAATTGCTGCTAGGTGAGGAACAACTGACCTTCCTAGAACACAGACCTCTAGATATGCTGACTAGATTCGCCAGATGGACAAGTAGTGGAGAACGGCTGGGGGTGATGACATCATAGTGAACAGTAGCAGGGATAACAGAGTATAAGGGCTCTAGTCAGGGGAGGGAGACTATGGGAGGGTGCCATATGGGAAATGGGTGTACAGTTGAATAAGATGGTTTGGGATGTTCTGTGTGATAAACACACACACACACACACACACATACACACACAATCAACAAATTAAAAAATGAATTATATTTGAGGAGGGAGCATAAAAATTTACGTCATGTATGGGGCGCGCTGGGCGCCAGGTGTGGGGTGCGCGGGTATCTGCTCCTGTGCTGCTTCCCTCCGTCTTCCGTGGCTCTCTGCTGCTGAGGCTTTGCTCAGCCGAGTCCCGCCCTAATTTCACCCGTGCACTTTCCTCAAGATGTGAAATCCACCGGCTGCTGGATCACGTGGGAGAGTGTGAGGGTGGCTAAAGCTGGGATCTGTGAGTCGGTGATGTAAAGACAGCTCTTCCCGGGAAGGCTGGATCGTAGGTGGTGAGACAAGACTCAGCTCAGTCAGACTCAGTGTTACAGCTCTTTATTCAATGGCTCTGCATGGCTCCAAGCCTCAGTGTCCTAGAGTGATCCAGCTCCTTCAATTATTGAGGGGAATCAGGGAACTTTATACCGTGGGGGTAGTGGTAAAAGCTTCAGCTGATAGGTACTTTGGGGATGCCTCATTTGCGTGTGGAAATGGGCTCCCGCCAGGCTGCCAAACTGCTTGAAAATCACACAAGAAAGCCTAATAGTTACAGAGCCGGAGGCTACATTCCTGTGGCTGCTACTTCACAAAGGAGTCAGGAAAAATGCCGGGAAGACACCCTGCTGTGAAAGGAGTCTCTGCATATGGCTCCGAGCTCGTGAGCTATCCGGACATGAAGAAACTTCTACTTTACACAACAGAGGTCCCCAACAGTCATGTTAATTAGTAGAGGTGATAAACATTACCATTGAAATCTACCCAACAACTTTATAGACATAAACAAGTATCAAGAATCCGAGTGCAACTGATTATGACTAGTAATAATCAGATACATACAAGTTAGAGATGCATGTGCCAACATCTCAGTGTTATGAACAAAAACAATGAGTCTTTCTGTAAGAAACAGTATATTCTACAATGAGATGGAGATCTTTTTTAAATATTAAAAACATTTAATTTTATGTCTTGCAGGGTTTATCCTGAGTTCAATATTGTATAACTGTATTAATTCAACAGCAAACCTAAAAATTTTATAGCCACTTTTGAAAGAGATCTATCTTTCCTCTGGAAACGGTTATTATATTAAAGCTGTAGTGATGTTAAAGCTGTAATGAAATGCTTCTTCTAAAAAAATTAAAAAAAAATTTAAATTGCTTTAATTTTATTTTATGTGTATGTGTGTATTTCCTGCATGTATGCAAGTGCACCCATACTGTGCAATGCACATGGAGTACAGAAGAGGCTGTTGGGTTCCTTGGAACTTGAGTTATGGAAGCTTGTTAGCTGCCATGTGGGTGCTGGTATTTGAACCTAGGTCTTCTGCAACAACAGCCAGTACTCTTAGCCACTGAACCATTTCTCCAGCACTTCTTTCTGATTTTTTTTAAATGTATGTAGCTATAAACTCTCTTAAGACTGCTTTCAGTGTGTTCCAGAGGTTTTGTTGTGCTGTGTTATTACTTTCATTTCTTTATCCTTATATGAACCTTAGTTTCAATTGCATTCAATTAATTCTTGTGACTCTTTGGCAGATATTTTTTTTTTTTTTGTCTCACTGCCTTCAATTAAAAGACGGCAATAATCTTACCCATCTTATAAAGCCAGTGTGAGGCCAGGATTGGGATAGCATACCTTTAATCTCAGCACTTTGGACGCAGAAGCAGGTAGATCTCTGTGAGTTCAAGGCCAGTCTGGTCTAGATAGTGAGTTCCTGGCCAGCTGGATCTACACAGTGGGAGCTTGTCTCAAATCACAAATCAAAATAAAACCAGTGTAAGTAAACAAGGCCATACATGGGCCAGTGACTGCCCTAGTGCTGGGCACTCAGCAAGTGCTTCTTAAATAAATGCTCACTGACTACTTGTCTGAGCACATCTAGCTCCTCTGCCACTGGACCCCAGATCCGGAAGAGCTTATGTCCAGCTCAGCCAAAATAGGGTGGATGTTTGCTTAACATTCACATACTCCTTCCAGGGAACTCACTCAGAGCTTGCACAAATGTCATGATTGCTGGAGAAGAAGAGTGGCTTCCTTCAAATATCTGGTTTTGGAAGTGTGTTCATTTTTCTTAAATTTAAAGGAGATCATGGTCACAAACCTGCCAAATGCCAACCAAATGCCATTGAACGGCTGCACAGATTTCTCTCCAGGGTTATCTGTGGATGAAAAAAAAAGTCCACTTGACAACATTTTCCAACACAAGAGTGCAAAGGAGATGAAAGTGCTCCATGCAAGCTGACTGTTACCAGAGTGCAAACATCATACAGTTATATTTGGTAAAGAAAAATATTGGTACAGAAACAGAAATTTCTTATGTAAAATGCACAAAAAGATAAATTTGGAGATTTATTATCTGATCTGTATTGGCACGCCAGTAAAAGATATAACAACCTTATGCATGAAGCTGGTGTATCACTGTTTTCAGGGACTTTTAATTCCATAAGGAAAGCTAGAGAAAAAAACTCTTGGGGCTAGAGAGATGGCTCAGTGGTTAAGAACACTGGTTGTTCTTACAGAAGACCTGGGTTCAAATCCCAGCACCCACATGACAGCTAACAACTATCTGTAACTCCAGTTCCAGGAGATCCGACAGCCTCTTCTGACCTCTGAGGGCATTGCACAACATGGGTGCACTTGCCTAGAAGCAGGCAATGCACGCATACACATAAAATAAAAATAATAAATAAAATTTGAAAAAAATCTCCTAAAGCTAATACGCAAGGACAAGAAACAGGCTAATTATTTTCTCTTCATAAAACTAAGAATAGATTCATTATTTCCATTTCCATTTGGGCGTAACTTTGGCATATTTCCAGGAGAAATATATAGAAGAAAGTTTCATTCCTTGTGTTCTGAGGAGTCCTAATATTTGAGAGAAAATTTGAATGCTTTTTCACTGTTTCTTTCATAATGATAGTATCTATGTGGAAAGACAAACAGACAAACGTACGATAACAAACATAAACCAAAACAAGAGTTCTGGTTATAGTGAGATAAAGTTTTATTTCTATTGTTTTTGGTCAATAAGCAAAACATACAAGCAAGCAAGAAGCCTTCTGTGTCCCATCAGTTATTGCTAGTTTAAAGCTTGTTTCTGTAACTAATTTACATAAGTACACCAACAAAAAGTTATACTCTTTATTGGCAACAGTTAAGGAATGATAATACAAATGTGGCATCCCACAGTTAGCTCTCACTGGCTCGTGAGAACTAATTGTGCAAATCTCTTTGCAACTGCATTCAATAACGTCACATTAGTTAACTTGAAGTTGGCTGAGATAGGAGTATTTGCACTATGGAAATTGGCAAACATTACAAATCAGGACCTGCTTTTCAGAGTGCTGGTTGTTAAACATTTTCCAATATGTCATTGATTATGGCTCTAACAAACAAGCCCCAGATCTCAGTAGCTTAATAAAATCGTTTTATTTACTCACTCAAATGATTTTCAGTATGGGGATTTGGCAGGTAGCCTTTCATGCAGTGATTCAGGACTCAATGTCTCTCCACTTGTAGATCTATCAATTCCAGGGTTTTGGAATCCTCTACTATATTGTCAACACACAGCTGACAGATGGAAAAAGAATGGAAAAAAATCAGGGGAGAATTTTTACAGAAGAGTCCTGGATGTGCTAATGAACTTCTATTCATTTTGTGTTTTCAATCCTTGGCTACACTTAACTGAAAAAAAGCCTGGGAAAAGGAGTTTTGATTTATTCCATAGAGAAGAAAAGAAATGCTTTGTAGAATAATTATTTGGCCACCATTATTGGTACTAAGAATTGTCCATTCACACTACCAAACTCATGTAGTGTAACATGCGAACTTTCATAAACATGAGCCGTTTATAAACTTTTGTCCACACAATAACCCTTTAAGTTCTAGTCTAAGCACCTTCAAGGCATTTTGAAAAGGTTGCTCTTATTATTATTTTGAAGCAAATGAAGCTTGAAGAGATTAAGGAACTCCTACTGCTAGATTTGCTAAATGGGTGAGATAGGAGTCATCTTTCTGGGTTTTTCCACTGACTGTAGAACCTCAATGATAAGTAGTAAGATAGGCTGGGACCAGTCATTCTGTGAACTGATTATATTGCCATTACAAAAACACGCAGACAGAGGGAGGTACATTAGCCCCTAGCCAATGACAGGTTTTCAGTTTAGAAAACAGGATCCTGGAGCTGGAGAGATGGTTCAGAAGTTAAGAACACTGGCTGGTTTTGCAGACAACCTGGGCTCAAATCCCAACACTCACATGGCAGCTAACAACTGTCTGTAACCTCAGTTCCCAGGGTTCTGACGGCTTCTTCTGTTCTTTGTAGGCATTTCAGGACATGAGTGCATTTACATACATGCAGGCAATACATGCATACACATAGAATAACAATAATAAATAAAATGTTAAGAAAAAGAAAACAGGGTTCTTCATTATATAAAGGAGAAAGACAGATACAATGAGACAAATACACCAAAGGTTAGAGTAGCCACACTGTCACCAGAAGAGCATGGGTGTCTCACACTTCTTTAGTTTAGGGTCTGCCCCACAGTGCCTGCCACTAAGTCAACATCATCACTTCGGTTGTTACCAGTCACTAGTTACACAATGTGATAGGAGTGACGTGCTGGAGATGAAGAACACATGTTATGGAGAATTGAGTTCCAATAGGAACAAACTTTGTTGACATCATAATCTCTCAGAATATCTATTTCTCAATGGCTTATCCTAGCACAGGTAAGGCAGTCTCCTTAGGAGCGTTTGCCCACTGAATACTTCAGGTGCTTGAAACCTCTGGAATAAGACTGATCACCAAATGAAGGGCAAAGTTTAGTAGTGATGCACAAGGCAAGAGTTATGAGCTGCAGAGGCCCACCTCTGAGAGAGAGATGGAGTGGGGGACTGTGCATATTCATATGTGTGACTGTGCACATGTGTGTGGGTTATGCATGCACATGTGTGGTATGTATGTGGAAGCCAGAGGTCAATGTCTTCTCTCGTCCTCAATTGCTTCTCCATCTTATTTTGTGAGACAGAATCTCTCACTGAGCCTAGAGTTCACTGATTGGCTAGAATGACTACCATTAATTCCTAGGGATCCTCCTGTGTTTTCATCCCCAATACTGGATTACAGGCATATACTGCCATGCACAGCTTTTGATGTGAGTGATGAGAATTGAACTCAGATTCTTATGCTTATACGGCAAGCATTTTACTAACTGAGCCATCTCTTCAATACTGTACCTAGGAATTAATATTATTCCAATTTGTACCACCACCATCATCACCATAAATATTATCACTGGCTATGTTTACTGAACTCATGTAGTGTAATATAGAAAGCATAGTATCAAAGATTAAGCACCAAGCATTACCTAACTGAATCCTTGAACCAATTTTCTGAGATCAATGCTATTCTTTACTATACAAAAAATATTGAGTCATTTGAATTATAACTTTCTAAAATTTACCCAGTCTGTAAATGGAAGATTAAATGAATGTAGAGTATTAAACATATGGTTAATAGCCAAGTAATTGTGATAGGGGCATGGGCTATCTGCAGTCTTTAAGGATTAAATGACATTAAAAGTGAAATGTCCTCATAATAGTGCCTGACACATGATAGAAACATTATCCACATACACTGTCTTCTCTCTTGACTCTAATAAACCCAAGCAGAGTGAAATTTTTACAGTGACAATCATTGACCAGTTTACTCCTGATAAAAGTCTTAACATATACAAAACAACGACAAAAAATGAGAAAGAGAAAGATAGGAAACCAAAGCACAGCACAAGAGTAAATCAGTGTGCCTCGGCAAAGCAGAAAACCACAGTGCATCACTCTTAAGACTGCACCCTAGCTGCAGCCTCTCCCCATCTGACATTCAATAAACACCGGAAAACACAACCTTTCTGAGTTCTTTGCCAATTATCAAGGAACTTCCTGTGAGCTCCAAATTTCCTCCTTTATAAGGATATGGTGAGGTTAATCAGATAATTTTTTCTTTTTTTTTCTCTTTTACTTTTATGTGAGGAGACATACAGAAAACAAATCTGTGTAAAGCTAGGTAGCGCTAATACCATGCCTCTCTTTGAAGATTCTGAGCAGATTATTTGGCAACAATTCCCGCCCTGCCTTTCCCCATCACATAGATTTCCTGCTTCTGCTGTGTCTGCATCTCTGGTCAACCTTTCTGTTCCTTAGCTGTCAACTGTCATACTGTGTTTTAATGTTTATAAGAATTCTTACAAGCTAATTCTCAATCTCTCTCTCTCTCTCTCTCTCTCTCTCTCCTTATAATTGAGGTCATGGTCTTGTGCATGATAGGCAGACACTGTACCATTGAGTAATACCTTTAGCCCTCTAGACAAATTTTTTAAAATAACTGTTATTGAATTTCTTTGACAATTTCATGCATATATACATGTATCAAGTATATTCTGATTACTCTAGTCCCCACTCTTTCTAATCTCCCTCCGACCTCTCTTACCCCTCCCCTCACAAGTCCCTTCCCACATTCATGTCTTTTTTTTTTTTTTATTTTTAAGACTGACTGAGTTTAACCAGGATTGTGTGTGTGCACATGGGATTTGGAATACCCTGGTGGGCTCCTCAGTGGGTGCACAACTGAAAACAATGACCGCCCCTCTCCCAGAATCTATCAATAGCCAATAGTCCAGCAGGGAAGGGTAGGATCTCATGAACCCCTCCCTGATCCATGACTGACTTTTGATAGGCCTCGTTTTGTGTAAGCCTGTTGAAGGCAGCTACAGCTGTTGTGAGGTCATGACTACATTGACTCTGCCATGCCTGATGACGTTTCTATCATCTGGCTCTTATGTTCTTTTCATTTTTTTCCTGGAATGACCCCTGAGCCTTAGAGGGAGTGGTATAAATACCCTATTTAGGGCTGAGTACTCAATTGTCGAGTTTTCTTAGCACCTTGAGCAGCAATGTGTGTCTTCATTTACAGCAGTTCATGCAGTACACAGGTCCTGCAGTACACAGAGAGTTCCTGGTGCCTTGCTCAGTGGCCCAGATATTTCCTTCCACCTGGCTTCTGGACCATGTCCACTTTCATGGTACCTGACTCCTACAGTGCACAGCCAACTGCAGTGCTCAGTAGCCAACAGTTTTCCCAAGAAAACTCAAGTGATTATAGCATAGTGCTTCTGGAAAGTTGCCTTCACTGACATCCTAGACTGCTTGTGACTACACAGCCAGAGCCTTCTCTCTCTTCCTGTGACTCAGGACCCCCCCCCCCACAGAGGTCTGGATCTCAGCTCTGATGTTAGGGTAGGAAGTGTTCCACTTCAGCCCTCAAGTCTTGGTTGCTTTGTCTGTTGCATCCTCCAGAGCTCTCTTCATTTGTTATTCATTGATTCCTTATTATATCAACTTCCTAGGGTGCATAACAATTCTTTATACTGTCTTTTACCTGCTTAAAGTAGAGTGTGGCTCCTGTCTTGTGACTTCACTCTGAATACTGTTTTTCACTCATTGTTCCCTAAGCTTAAAGTCAATTGTAAAAATAAAAAAGCACTGCTCCTATGTATTTTATGTATTAGAGTGAAATAGTAGGATCCAGCAATCCTAAGTACCTAAAGCAGGCTCAGAACCAAATTTTAGGCCAGTAGCAGAGAGTTTAGCCTGAAAATAAAGCCAGGGAAAAATTTAATCCAAGACAACACTAGAAATTTTTCTGGCTTCCTTGGTCCAAACACTGACATCCCATCTTCCTGAGAAGATTGACTTTAGTTCTATTTCTTAGGGTAATTGGATTGTTCTTGGCTCAATTGGTGCCTCAGCACAAACTTAGTTTGATTCATTTCCTTGATAGAAGGAAGGTCTTTAGGAAGCTGTTTTATAGACAAGGAAATTTTCTAAGCAAAGTCTTAGTGGCCTAAGGGTATTAAGTCACTCTGTACCGGCTCTGTAACTCCAGCTGGCCTTGCTTTTGGCCACTGAGAGAATCTGGCTTTGTATTTCTGTAAAATGTTGAAATTAAATTACTATTAGCTGTGCTTGAAGCTGGAAAATTTTATCATGCAGAGTGAGTAAATCACTGTAAAATACTCTAAATACCTCCTGGTTTCCATTTCTTTGGCACTAAAGGAATACATATAGGTTTTCTTGGCTTCTACAAGAATGAATATGCCAATGCACTCTAATTAAATCATTGGAAAACAGGAAAATTCCTCCTCTTGGAAATTGTATTACTGATTCAAAATTTTTTGTCTTCAGAATCTAAGGGGTATTTTTGTTCAGAAAAACAAAAAATTACTTTAAAACATTTCATTCTCTTTAAACCTTATGTATCTCAGTGCATATGTCTCTGAAGGGTGAGTGCATAGGAAACATGGGAAATGTTATTCTTTGGTTAAAAAAATGTGACAGTGCTATATGGGATAAGGACTTAGTCTGTTGTTGCTAGTTGCTTTTATCAACATAAACTGTTGAGTCACCACTGGGGAAATATGTGTGATGAATCAATCAGGGCAGTTATTATTTGATTGTAATCTTTCCTATGTTAAAATATTGTTGCATCATTTAAATTTGGAAAGATTAGAGCACAGCTCTTCTGTTAGGATATGACTTACTTTCTCTAAAATATTTTAATTTGAAAATGTTTAAGTTTTATCACATAACAGCTAGGTTTTGCGTATCCTTTTTGTTGATGAGAAGATGATATACTTTGGAAGTTAAAAAAATCTCATTACTACCAATAACAAATTCAGAAACTGCAACACAACATTTCAATGCAAGACTATCTAGTGAAAAACACAAAAGGCCTATAAAGTAGCAGGATTTAAAATTCTGTTCTTAAGAAAATGCTAGGCTATACTGAATGTCTTCTGCTTATGAGGGAACAAATTGATGTAAAGGAACTTCAGAAATATTAATACATATAATGCTATGCTCTTAAAAGAATAAGCTTTAAAATTTATTGCTTATTATTTTTATTTTGTATGTATAGTGTATTGCCTGCATGTAGGTAAGTGCACCCATGTCGTGCAATGCCCTTGGAGGACAGAAGAGGCCACTGGATCCCTGGAACTGGAGTTACAGATAGTTGTTAGCTGCCATGTGGATGGTGGGATTTGAATGTGGGTTTTCTGTAAGAACAACCAGTGTTCTTAACTGCTGAGCTATCTCTCTAGGTCCAAAGAATAATCTTTACCACAACTTATTACATAATGGATTTCTGAGATTCTGAGTTGTGAGTTTTTTTTTTTTTTTTATCAATAGACGGTATTTCTACATAATGTTGAATCTTATAAAGACAATTTCAAGTACATCATGTCTTTTGACCATATTCCCCTGTAACCTTCTCTTTCTCACTCCCCACCTTCTCTTCTTTCTCCCCTCCTTCTCCTTCCTTCCCTTCTTTCATATACTCTGTGTTGAAGTAGTTTTATTTATGTACATTGAATCTAGAATCCACAAATGGAAGAAAACAAGTGATATTTGTTTTTCTTAATCTGATTAATTTTGCTTATAAAGTGATCTCTGGTTTCATCCATTTTCTTGCAAGTGTCATGATTTCATTTTTCTTCTTTTTTTCTTTTTATTTTTTTGAGACAGGGTCTCCTTGTAGCGAGACTTGGTCGGTCGACCGGATTGGACTCATTCTCACAGAGATCTACCTCATAAGTGCTGGATTAAAGGCTTACACCACCACGACTGGCTGATTTCATTCTTATTATGGCTAAGTAAGACTTCATTGTATATATATGCTGTTCTTTCTTTATTCATTTATCTATTGATGGACACAGGCTGATTCTACAACTTGACTGTTGTCACTAGTACTGCAGTAGATAGGAATGTGCAGATGTGTTTGTCGACTTACAGTCCTTAGGGTATGTACCCAGAAATGAGATAGCTGCATCATATAGTAGTTCCATTTTTAGTTTTTTAAGAAACTGCCATAGTGGTTTACATAGTGTTTGACTAATTTACATTTCTACCAGTAGTGGATAAAGATTCCATGATACCTTGGGTATTTGCAATTAGTTTTAAGGTTAATATTGGAGCTCCTTTTTCAGCATCACTATGAATCAAAATAGCTATAACTTTTTGAATATTTGCTATCCAGCAAACCTTTTACAACTCTTATCTCACTAAATGTAATTTTTATTCTGCTAGTTTTGGAAATTGTGGCTAAGAAAAGGTTAAGACAATTTCTCTAAATCATATTGCTTATTAGTGGCAGAAATGGAATTCGACAGAGAACTGTCTGAAAACATGCACATTTCCAGTCTTACATTGCTTTTTCTTAATTCCATGACTAATATGGGTCATTTTGGAACATAGTGAGTAACATGGTACTGTGGGAGAATTTTCTTAATTTTTAAAAAAGGAATTCAAATTTCAAAGCCATGAGAGTTTTCACACAGCACTCTTCTTATTTTTTTTAGCTCCTTATTTTTTCAGTTCATCATTTTAAAAAACCTAATACATGTTTTCATTTCACGTCAGAAAAGTATTCCTATTTCAAACCATGTTGACTTTTCTAATGTAGCTTTCAGCTCTTCTTGAAACAGTCCCTGCCTGGAAGCCTGAAGAAGCATTAATGCAATTTCCAAGCTGGCCTGCATTAGGAGGGAGTAGCTTTGGCAACAGGAGACCCTGGCTCAACACATGTCGGTGAAGTCAACCCAACACGTCCATTAGTTTGGAAAGATGGAACAGCAAAGGTACATTCTACGTTCAGTTGCAACTGTATGTTTTACATGTGTAGAAATGCAGAGATGCATTTGTCCAGATTTATTGTCAGCTTCCACTGTGGACACTATGAAAACAAAATATAAATATGAGGCACCACTTATAAAATAGGGTGTTCCATGTACACACACTACTGATGGATGTGGAGTCTTAGACATTTTCTTTTTGGCTATTGGAAGACTTTCTACAAATGATAAGGAAGAACATCCTTACACGTAATATGTTCAAAAGAGTAAGTTATTTCTTTGTCACTGAAGAGAGGGGATCCAAGATGTCACAGCATCTCACACTTAATGTCCATTAGAACAGAGGCTTTGCCAAGTACTCTTACTGTCTGGAATAAGTCACAGGTCTTGTGAGTTATCTCAGGGTTAAGAAAAGAGAGGCACAGCTGCCTCCTGATGTCTTCTGAGGTTGGCACAGTATGAATGTCATTTATCTTTCAATTTAGAGATTATTTTTTCAATCAGAATAAATAAGGAGATACAAACTCACCACTTTTGGGGCATGTCTGTGGATCCTGATCCAGTTGACTCATGTTTCTGTCTCACTTTCAAAATAAGCACTTAACAGTATTATGGAATAAAGAAACATGGGAAAAATCTTGTCATTTTTCAAAGCCTACTTATATGGTCCAGTTCTGGAATACATGACTGTCTAACAAATACCACCCAAACACTGATATCAATAGCAGTCTTAGCAAAAATCAACTCCTGTCTATGCCCTAACTTCTGGCCCCTAGAAGTTTCTCAATCGCTCCTCTGCTCCACTCCTCTCCCTTCAAACTTCCCAGGCCTCTGTCTGTGCCTCCTCTTCATTTAGGATATGTTTGCATTTGATTATGCTAGGTTGTAATTATTTTTTCACTTTTACTCTCTTCTCTGAAATATGGACTCCCAAAGAAATGAACAATGTCTTCTACTCTTAAACAAATCCAACCAGGGCTGGAGAGGTGGTTCAGTGATTAAGAGCACTGACTGCTTTTGCAGAGGCCCCAAGTTTGAGTCCCAGCACCCACATGACAACTAACAACTATTTGTAACTCCAGTTCCAGAAGATACAGCACCTGCGTCTGACCTCCGTGGGCATTACACTATATACATGCAGGCAATACACTCATACAAACAAAATAAAATCATAAAATATTTTAATAAATTAAAAAAAATTCAGCCAATCCTAGTACTGTGTCTGCCACAGGCACAGCACTTACTATTGATGGAAAACTACTTAAACAAATAGGCATTTATTGACAAATATACGTTAATTTTGATACTACCTTGATTTAAGAATTCTTTGTTTCTTTTTTTATTGAGATTTGTACATTCCACACAACAGTTCTTAATCAAATTTAGACTCCTCTCCCCCACCCCTGGCCCCGACCCCCACCAGACCTCAAGTATCCCATCATACATGTTAAGTCCTATCCAGTCAAGCACTTGTAGCCAGATGTCTTTCATTAATAATCCTAGATTTTGTTAGGTAGAATATTTGAAAATGGGACTGGCCTGAGAGAGGTTACCCATGCTTTGGAAGATTGCCTTACACTCACAGCATACAGGTAGCACTGAGTGGAATCCGTGGGTTTTCTTTTAAAACAAAAACAGCACATGAAGTTAAAAGGGAACATGTTGGGGAAAATAGGTAAGAAATTTGAGGGGAGGGAATGAGAGGTGAATTTGATCAACACATTGTATACATGTATGAGATTACAAAACAATAAAACATACAGCAACAGAAAGATTATACTCAAGCATGATTTTACCTTTCCAAATTTCATTCTTATTAAAACAAAATATGATTATTAATGCAATAGCAGAATGTAATGATTTAAAAAGTTTTATTTATGTGAAAGTGGGTGTAGGGGTGATGTGCATGCCATGGTGCACTTGTGGAGGTCAGAGAACAACTTTTTGAGAGTTCTTTCCTTCCATCTTGCTTTGAGGCAAGGTCTCTCTTATTTCAAGCTACTATGCTGTGTAGTCCAGGCTAGCTAGCCCCTGAAATTCAGGCCAGTTTTCTCACCTTTTGCTGCTCCCCATAACACTATGCAAATGCTGCAATTTCAGATGCCCACCACCACATCTGGCTTTACATGGGGTTCCAGGTATCAAGCTTGCATGTCTCATCCTGCCAGCCCATGATTTTTAAATAAAATAAAATTCTCTCCTTGCATGAACCTAGAGCTATGGTCCTCCCTCTTGAGCCTGGAGTTGTGATCCTCTCTCATGAGTTCGAGTTGTGGTCTCCGCCTCTGAGCCTGGAGCTGTAGTCCCAACCCTGAGCCAAGGTTCCACATTCCTCTGGTGGTAAACTGATAGTAGAGCAGATTGGAAGATGGAAGGCCACCCAGGTGTTGAGTGTCTTCATTCCACAAAACTTTTTCCCTGAGGTTGCAGGTTGTGCATGGCCATGGCTTTGCCTCCGTGTTGACCTTATGCTGGGGTTTCTAATTTTGGGAAGACTGACTGATTCTCGAGAATGAACTTCCCGTCTCCCTTGATGACCAGCTGTGATTTTGACTCCACTCGTGGTCCTGGGCATCCAGTTCTTGATGTTGGATCTTTTCTATTCCTAGGCACCAAGAGGTTTTCCATCATTTTTCTACAGGCCCAGTGTACCCTCGCCTGTACACTAAAAAATGTAAAACACTTTATTGAATTCCTAGAGATAAAAGGTGCAGTCTGGGAAGTTAAAAAATAGTAAAATAAAATAAAAATCTTAAAGAAGAAATAATACTTTAAAAAGTTCAATGCCTTATAATAACTTGCCTACCCAAACATGTATATCATAGATTCTTGTTGAATGATTTTTGTATGATTTTCTGTTAAATCATAGCAGACAGAATTATAAACTTAAAAAACTTGTTTATTTTATGTGTATGAGTGTATTGCCTATATGTGAACCCATGTTGTGCAGTGCCCACGGAGGTCAGAAGAGGGCATCAGATCCCCTGGAAATGGAGTTATGGATGGTTGTTAGCTGCCATGTGGGTGCTGGGAACTGAACCCAGATCCTCAGCAAGAGTCGTCAGTGCACTTAATCCCTGTGTCATCTCTCTAGCCCCATATATTTAACTTTAATTACAAAATGTGTATTTTGGGGCTGGAGAGATGGCTCAATGGTTAAGAACACTGACTATTCTTGCAGAAGACCTGGGTTCGATTCCTAGTGCCCACATGGCAGCTAGCAACTGTCTGTAACTCCAGTTCCAGGGGATCCAACAGCCTCTGCTGTCCTCTGTGGGCACTGCATGACATGGGTGCACTTACCTATAGGCAGGCAATACACACATACACATATAATAAAAATAACAAATAAAAAGTATTTATTTTATCTGAGCAATTTGTCTGCACACATGTGAAGTGCACTTGTTTTGTGCAATGCCCACAGAAGCCAGTAAAGGGCATTGAATTCCCTGGAACTGGACTAATGGACAGTTATTAACTACCATGTGTGTGCTGATTACTGAACCTGGGTCATCTGCAAGACCAGCCAGACTTCTTAAGCTTTGAGCCATGTCTCCAGCCCTGATTGATTTACCCAATGACAAGGGGGTAGAAAAGCCCAGACTTCACTTCCATGTGCACAGAAAGGGAAGAGAACCTGATATCAACAAACACTAGGAAAGTCTGTCTGAAGCATTGGGAAAAGGAGAAAATCAGGAAGACTACTGGCTCTTTGCAGAAATATTTAAGGGAAGCATTTTTTGCATCCTGTTATATTCAGACTCTCCTTGCCTCAGAAGGGACAGTGCATCTGATGCAACATTTCAGAATTTTCATATCATCCTGGAAGTCATGAACAGCTGGGATATATACATCTCCAAGGATCAAGAGGACCAGTTGCTTCCATCTCCATGGCTGGCATATTCCATGCTCCCCCTTGGACCTAAAGAAGAGAGAGAAGCATTGCAGGCCTCTGACTTGGTCTCCAGGCTCTGCCTGGTTACCTCTGTAATATCTGTTTAGGGTGGAAGCAAAGACTGGCCTGGAATTGTGAAGGTAGTACAGGCAATGCGTCATCTTATAATCCCTTTGAGATATAATTTGTCCAAACTAGCTTTTAAGGGCATTTACATCAGACCTATGATGGATGACAATTGTGAAGCAACAAAATACAATGAGAAATTAGCCACTGAAAAATATCATTTAAGCACACTAAAATTAAACTAATATGAATTTCAAAACAATGAGGTACCACTTTTGCCTATTAAGCTAATACATTTTCAAAAGTTATGACATACTTGAGGTCATTTTAAAATGTATAATTATGTTCTAATACAGAAATATGTCCAAAATATTACAGTTACTAAGCAAAGCACAGGGAAGTTTGTATCATAGGGACCTATTTGTGTAATGTGTTAAAAGGGACCTCCATATATTCAGAATATAATTTTTCTAGAACATTATTAAACTGTTGACAAGTGTTGTTTTTGGAAAGAGGAAATTGTAGTGGAGAGCAGAAAAAGGATTTTTTTCACTTTACGTATGCATTTTGGAGTGTCTATACCATATATCTTTATCCAATGAATCTTAGCAAAAATATACAAATAACAAGGAACCAGAATCTGCTTGTTGCTATGTACTACAATGATTCAGGTAAAGAGCCATTCGTCCTTTTTGTAAGACTGTCATTATATCCCCAGTTTAGCATCACTTTTCAGTGTTAATGTGTTTTGAGTAATCTTCTCATACTGACAGTGGGTCTAAACTATGTGATTTTCTTAGACTAATGGTGAAGTAAGTAGAAAACATACAGCTATCCAACTGGAAAGACATTTGTATGTTAGGACTTGCCTTTTGGCTGTTCTTAGGCCCCTACACTGTCTTGAAGAATATGGGCTATGTGAAGAAAGGTCCAAGTCATATCCACTGTCCTCAGCCAGCACACTAGACAACTGTGAACATATGAACAGGCCAACCAAGATCAGCCAAACTTGATCCATCTAATCACTGCTTAGGACAACCAAAATTACTGACTTGTAGGATAGTAATCTACAAATATGGCTGTTGTTTTGTTCCATAAACATTGGTTAGTAACACAGCCTATAATCCTAAATCTATGTAATCTTTTATATTCGTTTTGCCTGTATCTAGTTCAATTGAAATTTGTAGTAGTTTGCCTTTATTTAGTCTTTAAGAAACAGGAGCTCTTTCTTCATATTTTATCATTCATTTAATTTTTCATTATATTATATCAATATAATGTCAAGTGGAACTACTACAGCAGGTTTGAGAAGAAAACCCATTAACTCCTGGTAATTTTAGAATTTATTAAAGTGGAACAGAAGAGCACACATGAACTGTAATGTTAGCATTTGAAAATCCTAAAATCACTTTGTGTCATGCTTTGGTCACAAAATGAATTTTCTTCATGGTTTAAAATATTCAGGAGCTCCATTTACGTTTTATATAAAAGTACATATGCTTTTAAATATGAAAGAAATCTTCAAAATGTGAAATGAAAAGTTTGAGAGATGTATAGTCTCCTTGGGTTGACCCCACTGCTATTCGTGTTATTGTTAATTACCATTGGAAAAAGTTTCCATTGGAACTCTTCATTGATTTCTTTTTTATTAAAATACATAACAAAATAAAATAGCCCTTATTCTAAACACTGGACAAATCAACCTACGTAAACAATTCTATTAACGTCACCATGCTAGTAAGAACGAGTATCACAAAGCAGCTTTGACAATAATACCTCACATCTCAGTGGCTTTAAATAATATTATGTATCTTCTTTGTTGATGTGTGTTAGTCTAATATTGGTTGCCATAGTTTCTGTTCCATAAAATCATTTAGGGATCCAAAACCATTCCATTTCATTGGATTAGCCATAATAACTTCCCTATTCCCAAAGAAAAAGGTCTTAATTTTGTCTGAGAAGTGATGCCTGAAATTTGTAAACATTTTTTGTTCAAAACCAGCAACATAATCTAATCTTTTCTGGTCTAGAGCTTGGAGGTGTGATTGCGATAAGTGCCCAAGAAGAAACTGAAGTGGTGAACATCTCTCTGTTGTCTGCCAAAGCCATTAAATCTACTTTTTCTATACCAAAAAACCCAAGCTCAGTAAAAGTGCTAAATATAAAGAAAAGTTGAAACAGACAAGTATGGGATCTGCAGTTAGCAAAGAAGTGCTTCTCACAGAAGTTTAAGTGAGGTGGTGATACAGACACAGTCTTAAGAGTCAGATGTGTGCTCTTGTCTTCAGGCTGGCGCTCTGACACACTGGCCGCATCAGTGGTCTTCCCTAGCACTCACATGAGTTTTTATACTTGAAGTAAGGAATTAATCAATTTCCCATTTAAGGAGAGGTTGGAAAATTGCTCTAGGAATCTTCTGGGATGATGCTGATGACTAAGAAAGGACTGAGACAGGACCTCGGCTAGGCTCCCTGACCTTTCTGATCACTTCCTTGCTCCACATCCACTGACACTCTGAGTGAAAATTCAATATTCTAGTTTATTAGGAACAGATTTCCCCCTTCTGTACATATACATATTTCTACTCAACTTCAAAGCTTTAAAGGAAGAGACATAAGCATATCCTATATGTGTGTCTTCATATTGCTGTGTAAAATCATTTTCATTTCAGCGTTGGAAGCTCAGCATTCGTAGAGTATTTTCCAGTGACTTTATTTAATTTATGTGATTGTTTTGAGCATATACACTGTGCTAGGCTTTACCCTGGAAAATGAACCTACAAAGATAAGTAACCAGGAAAGGAGTCTTTGAGGAATTTAGAGTCCAATTCGTTTTTTGTTAATTATTTTTATTAATTCAGGAAATATTATCTACTCATTCACTTCAAAATATCCAACTCAGTTCCATATGTGAATAGACGCTAGTCTTAAAGAAATGGTCGAAGAAGACAGTTAAGAAGAGAGAACATCAATTACGTTTTAGAGTAAAATGTTCTGTGAATGAAAATTGAAGTAAAACAATGACGGAAGGCTAATTGAAATTAGATGAGCAGTCTTATTGGTATCTGAGTTAAAGATGACAGCCTGGAGAAGCTCGTTAGCCAGAGGGGCCACCAAGTGAAAGACAGGTAGAAATATAAGGAATGAGCTAAAGTATGAAAGGAGGTCCTGGGGTGATTCAATCTAACATGGCTACTTCAGGAAGCACTAACTTCTCGTGAATGCATCAAGCGATGTAAGGGAAGGAAATAAAACATAACGGGAAATTACTAGACATAGATTTAGGGTGTTTTTGAGGTAGAGTGGGTAGAATTGGTTGATGGAATAGGTGAAGAGATTGAGTAGGAAGAAAGAAATCAAAGAGGACACCATTGATGGAACTCACTGAGTACAGTTGTGTCTCCAGCATGGATCATTTATAGCTCTGTGATCTTGAGCAAGTGAAAGTCTCTATGAGTCTGGGTTTCCTCAGATGCAAAATGGAGGTAATGATATTTCCTTTATCAATTAATTGCAAAAATTAAATAAAATGATGCTTCAACATGCCTTATAGAATGCTCACCACACAGTAAATGTCAATGGAATTACTGACAGTCCTGTCTATAAATAAAAACATTTTCATTTATTTAGGCATTATCTGATTAAATTTCCAAATGAGAGAACTGATGAGGTATGACCTTCATGTGTTAGAAATAAGGAAAATGAACATGAAGCAGGATGAGAAGCCCTCTTTCCTTGGGGGGAGTGTTGGAGTGGGTGTGGAAGGTGAGTAGGATCCATTTTGTGGAAGAACAAAACCCCTGACGTTCTATAATTGGTGCACACAAAACAGAGGAGAACTTTGCCCTAAATTAAAAAATCTTAATGTTAATACCCAATAGTAGACCTTGAACATGTGACATAACCTGCCGAAGATGCAGCTGTCTTTAAGAAAAATGGAGATTGTGCTAGTTTATAACATGGAGATGGACCTTCAATTTTCTAAAACGTCTAGATAATGAAGTTGAAAAAATTTTGATCTTCATAATGGTAGAAAAAAGAAATTATAGATTAAGGTTCCTAAAGGGACTCATACTTTCTAAGACTTTATTAATTTCTTTCCCAACGTT
This sequence comes from Nannospalax galili, assembly GCF_000622305.1. Taxonomy (NCBI): domain Eukaryota; kingdom Metazoa; phylum Chordata; class Mammalia; order Rodentia; family Spalacidae; genus Nannospalax; species Nannospalax galili. The sequence goes on from NW_008360297.1 coordinate 1,023,492, forward strand.
TGACATTCCAACATGATGCTGTCATCTATAAAAAATTCACTCATAGGAATCATACAATCAAGCTACCCCCAAACCTAAACTCAACCACACACACACACACACACACACACACATACACACACACACACACACACACAAATCCCATAATGTTTTAATAAGTGTATGATTTTGTGCTGGGTTGCATTCACATATATATTCAGTCTCATGTTGCCTACAAGTTGCAGGTGGACACATCTGGATGCTGACTCATTTTAAATTTTGAATAATCCTGAACAATCTAGAGGATAGGCACATTAATGACCAATAGATATCATACAGTTGTGTCTGACTGACTTTGTGTGTAATTTTAAGTACAGTATAATTATGTAGTCTGGAAATCATGGATGAAAAATGTACCATATTACTTGTAAATATCAAAGGAAATGCAATAATGAAGTGATTGAATGAGGAGCCAGAACTGTGAATTAACCACTACTAAATGCAAATGCTGAGCTTCCAGCTCCTGAGGTGTTTGTCCCTTTGAAAAATAATTTAATTTTAGCTTCTCTAACATCTCTCAAACTTGAGAATTGTGTTAGTCTACTGCCTTCAACTGCTAATGCAGATGGGTCCCCTAATTCTTCACTTTCCCTTGGCCTGAATCTGGTTGCAGAGCTGCAAGTTCCTACCTCCTAAGTCCACAGAAAGGCTCCCTGTTTCATTCAATTCCCTTTGGTTCAAGGCCAAGTGTGAGGTGGAGCTTCTGGGCACCAGGGTGAGGAAGAAATCCGTAATGTGAGCCGGACTGGAGGTCAAGCCTTGTTTTCATTTGATGACATGCTTGCTGCTCCCCTGGAACCCACTGCAGGGAGTGTTCTCTCCCTCACCTAATCACTGCCCCCCACCTTCCTAGCCCAGATCCCCAAGGAGACCTGAATGCTCCTGACTGAAGCTGGGAAAGCATTTTTCACACCTTAAATAAAATGTGCAGATTGAGGGTGGAAGGATTATTTTCCATTACAATATGAAACATTCTGGCCCCTTTCCCAGAGCTTATAATAGCTCTTAGGAAAGCTCTCCCTTCCCTGAAAGTGTAGTCTACTAGAAACAAGCTAGAACTGGACTGGGAAACTCTAAACACAGATCTGCTAGGGAAAGCAAGTCCATGCCAAGGGCAGGTTAGGAGCACTGGCTTTGTTATCTGTCTTGGTTAAGGTTACAAATATATCTGTATCCACAGAATCTCCCCATGCCTTGTCTCCATGCACTTGCAGATTCACACAGAAGTATATACATGAACTAAGATTTAGCTTGAGGATCCTAGAGATTTTTTAAGTTACATCTTTAATTTTTATTTGCATGTATGAGTGTATTGTGTGCAAGTGTGTAAGTGCACCCATGTCATGCAGTGCCTGCAGAGGTAAGAAGAGGGCATTGGTTCCCCTGGAACTGGAGTTACAGATGGTTGTAGTCTCCAAATGGGTGCTGGGAATCAAACCCAGGTTTTCTGCAAGAGCAGTCAGTGCTCTTAACCGCTGAGCCATCTCTCCAGCCCCAGGATCCTAGAGATCTTAAAGATACTTAAATACTTCATGAGCCTTAGGTATGGAGGTTGCATTGCAGATGTGTCACTTAGGCCTGGGTAATTCATCGACAATATCCATGTGTGACCAGTTGTAGTACTTGGTAATAGTCTCTGACTCGTGAAAATGAGCTTCTTTGCTGAGTAGTGACTGGGATACTTCTCTGTAAACATAAGGATAACATTTTGCACATAGTAAGAAATCACATTAGTCTTGTGATGTGACAGCCTTAGGGTTTTCTCCAAGATCTATGGCCATTCCAGCCCCGTGTATTAGCATAGCCTACTATGCTTACTCAAAAGGAGGAAACCAGAGTTTCCTCCCTTTGTGTGGGCATTTAGTCAAATTAGGTAGCTGTTGATTGCCCCCAAGATAAGAGTGCTACTACTGCACCAATGACTTATGGTGTGCTGGCCATTGCTGTGGTTACCTGGTCTTGAAGCTGGTGTAAGAGAACAGGTATAATGAAGAGGACACTAAGGAATCTCTCAGTTCTCAATAATGAAGCTCCCTCATGCAGCAGAGGGTCAGGAACACAAAAAGTCACAAATAACCAAAGTGTAGAGATCAAGAGTCTGCTGGTCCTTGGACAGAATCCCTTTATTAAACTTCTCCTACCCAACGCTCAGGGGCCATTGTGGAAGAGGGTGTGGAAAGATTGTAAGAGCCAGGGAGGAGGTGCATGACCATAGGGAAACCAAGTCTTCCAAGCTCCTGGGAACCAGCTCATGTGATTATATGGTAATGGTGTCAGTATACACAAGTCCCATTCAAACTCAGACAGACAATAACCCAGCATAGAACTGGGAAAATGAACAGCAGACCTCAATCTTTTCTGAAGAAATGTTGGCAACTCATAGCTGCTAGATGAAGAAGAGCTGATCTTCCTAAAATGAGGGACTCTATATAAGGTGACAAGACTTAATGGATAGACTAGCACTGGGGAATGTTTAAGGACACTGGCAACCCAGTGGGCCTTGACAGGGATGACCCAGTATATGGGCTCCTGTGGGGGAGGAGCTATGGGAGGGTGCCAGAGGGGACAGGGGTATAAAGATGATTAAGATTGTTTGAGCTGTTCTGTATGAAATACACAAATAAGTCAATAAAAAAGATAGTTAAATACAACTATGAAAAATTTGTTTATTCATTTTTTATTGAACCATCTCGGTAAGCACCTTTTATATACTAGCTAAAACTGACTTTCAGGTAATTGCTATAGCAAACAGCTCAAATCCCAATGGAGTCACTAGATAGTTTTTGGTGAGTTACTCGGTGTGGGCATGATTTCACAATGTAGCCTGGATATCTAGCACCCTTCTTTTTCCAGGGCCTGAAATTTTTCACCAGTTCATCATCTCTCTCCCTGAAGGCTCTTGTAGGAGACTTCACAAGTCTGGCATAAGTATTTTGCTTACTACAACAACATACTCTTTCCCAGATCTCCAACCCCAAGGAAGTCTGAAAAGTTTCTTACACTATATTCTGGTTAGCTTTCTATTGCTGTGATAACCAACATGACCAGAAAGTAACTTGGGGAAGAAAGGGTTTATTTTAGGCAACAACTCCCATGTTGCAGTCCATCACTGAGGGATGTCCGGACAGAAACTAAAGGCAGGACTTTATAGGTAAGTACTGAAGTACAAACCTCAGAGGAAGGTTGCTTACCGGTTTGCATCTCTGATCTGTTCTCAGTCTACTTTCTTATTCAACTCAGGTTCACCTGCCCGGGGGGGGGGGGGCACTGCCCACAGTGAGATGGGCCCATTAACATCACTCAACAATCAAGAAAATACCCCAGAGACATGCCAACAGATCAATCTGCTGGAGGAAATTCCTCAGTTGAGAGTCCCTCTTCCCAGATATCTCCAGTTTGGGTCAAGTTGGCAAAAACTGACCATCACACAGTGCATACCAAGAAAGGAGAAAGAAGTCATGGTTGTTGGTGAACACAGCTTTGTGATATATTCCTAAAAATAACAGTGCCAGTTTGAGTTGTCATTGGTCTCTGCACATCACTAGGGCTAGAGAGGAGGTTACAGTAAAAAGTAAAAAATCCTTGGGGCCCATGGAGATGAGGACTTTACTATGTTATCTTGACTCTATCCAACATCACAAACACTCTTACAAAAGGTTATAGAATTTATTATTCTGTACTGCAACTATATGATGGATATTAACTTGAAAGGAGGAGAAAATTGTTATGAATTTTCAGATATCCAGGACATAACACAAGACGAGTTATATCAAGTGTGCATGAACTGTTGGGATGAGCGATAGCTTTTCACAAATACAGCATCTGAGGACAATGATCATTTATTATGTCACAACTTCCATTAATCAAGTCAAACAATGGCTTAACTGGGTTCTCTGCCACAACATCTCACCAGTCTATCCACAGAAAGGCTGTATTCCCAATAGAAGGCACAGCTGGACAAGCAGCTACTTCCAAGTTTTCACATTCCTCACTGAACTTATCTGTCGTGCTCATGTGTGCTATCAGTTAAGGACCACTTTCAGCTCCTAGAGGCCTTACTGTGGCCTTTTCCATGGTCCTCTCATGATAGATTACATCCTTTAAGTTAGTAAGGGATACCATTTCTGCAGTTAATAGTCTAGTAATACAGACTCATATAATAGACCATAATCAAATGAATGACATTCCGTTACTTCTGCCATGTTGTATTGGTTAGAAGTAAGTCAAAGATCCCATCTAACTCAAGGGAAGGTAAAATGCATACAAGTGATTCTTTGGAGGAGGGAATCTTGGAGGCTACCTTAACATATTCTATAGGAGCTGGAGTCTACCTCGGTGAGTAGATGAGGAGGAAAACACCACAGGTGGACTGGTAGTGATGAGCATTTATTTTGTGTATTTTGAGCATGGAATCTCATTCTTACTACCTGTAATAATCATGGTAATTGAGCTCAGCTCACAGAAATATCAGAAGATGTACTTCAGAAAACAAAGATAAACTCTCTAACCAAATGTTTCCTAAAGGAAGAGGTTCAACAAGTTTGCTTCATCTGCTTCATTTTACATATTACTGTCTTTGTAACTGATTAGAATTTTCAGGGAAAGGACTCGTTTTTTAATTGTTGGTTGTATTCCCTAGAGATGTTGCTCATAAAATGTAAATTTAGGTTAAACAAAAATCTCTATATCCACTGAAAATTAAAGAGTTTCTAATGTATTTTATGTATAAATAGACACTTGTGGTTGATTTGTTTACATGGGAATCGATTACTCTTTCTGAAGGAGCTGAGAAAGGGATAAAACAAATCAGAGTAAAGTCACCACTTGGATTAACCACATGGCTGCAGATGAGCACCCTGTGCACACTGAGCTCTGGCTTGATTTTCCTGTTTATCCATCTTTATTGTGAGCATTTACTGCTCTGCTCACACTCAGAAATTCCTAGTTTGCCCCAGCTTACACTCTTCTTTGCTGTCTATGTTTAGCACATGCAGAAGAATCAAAAGGAAGGATAACAGAATTATTATTTAGTCTGAGATCATTTCTAGTCTTTCCTTTACAAAATGAGGTGTCTGAAACTTTCAGGAAATTTAGACAATTGTTTGGATGGACTCTTCAGAGGGTTCTTGGCTCTAAGGAGGTCGTGACAAATATTCCGGGGAATTCTGGGGTGTTCTGACTTGAGTCTTAGTGCTTTACATTGATTGGGTTGAAAACATACCTGTAGACACCTCTTGGATTTAGAATTCAAGATGAAGTTACATCTGCTGATATATTTTCTTTTGCATTCTAAACATCCTTACTCCATCTGGGAACTAAGCTGGATAATCACTGATGCAGCAAGGTTATAAATACAAGCACTTAATTGAAGGCCTTTGTAAGATCAAGTATAAGATCTTCATATGATCAGGAGCCTCACTCTGAGCCTAGTTCTTACTCTGCTCTTTTGGGTCTGAAGTGCCCCACTGTGAGCACAGTTGAGCTGCATATAAAGATTGCAGGTCAGTTTCAGAGGCTGACATACAAATCACACAGATTTATTGCAACAAAAGATTTATTGCTTTTTACTTTTTGTAGGCTAAAATTTCCCAAATCAAGATATTTTGTAGGGTAAGGATTCTTCCAAAGGTTCTCAGAGAGAATCCCTCTTTGCTCCTTCTTCATTTGGTGACCCCCAATGTTCCTGTTTATGACAACTTAAGTCCAACATTCATTTTAGTCTTTACATGAGCCTCTCAGTCTTTGTCTTTTTTTTTATAATGATACTTGCCATGGGATTTAGGGCATACCTGAATGTCTCAATATTATGTGTTCTCAATATATTTATCTCTAAAAAGCCCTTTTTACAAACAACGTAATATTAGCAAGTTTCAGGTAGACATCATTCTGAGAGTCATTTTGTATGAGTTTGGAATCAAAAGGAAGAAACCCCCAAATCCCAGGTATGATGACGTGTGGAGTTGTTTGTTGAACGAGTCTTTGCACAACACTTGCTTTGCCTTGATACTCCAGCTCCAAGCGAGACCACAGCAAAGCAAACAAGAAAGCTGTTTCAATCTCACTCTCCAAGGAATTTGGAATCTATTGAGAGAGAAGGACTATGGTGATTAATCAGAATCTTTGGTTCAGGGTGGTGAGTGCTAACAAAGCATGCGGCATTAATTTTAAGGACTGGATGGCAGATGTAGTTTTAATAACTCAATGCAGGGTTAAAGGTATCCCAGTCCATCAATCCTTGGATGTACTATTTATTTTTTAAAATATTATATTTTTTATGGGAAAAAGAGAAGGGCTTGATTTAAGAAAATAAATTGTTATTATCACCATTATCATAAGGTAAAAGCACATCTGAAGTTGCAAAAATATCACCAATGGCTGAAGGTGGTGAGAAAAATTAACTAACAAGAATACTTTCAAGGTGTACTCTGGACTCATCTTCAACAACACATCGTTAAATAAAGATTCAAATTCTACTCATTTTTAAAGATCATGAACAGCTTCATCTCTTGGAAAATTCCCAGACCTTATGAACTCACAAGTATGCACAACTCTGGTTCATGTAACCATCCAAAAATATGTAGGTATTTCTAATCCAGATATCTGTCTATGGACCCCCTTTCAGTTCTCTAGCCAGTTGCTCAGGTTCTATAGCCAGTCTTGTCTGGATTTTCTTCATCTTACTGTTAGAACAATGTCTGACACCTCATGATTTCTTACCAGAACAATTGTGATACCCTTCTCAAGAGTCCCTCTCCTTTTACCTAGTTCCCCATCTATTAGTCATTAGGGCCTCTTGAGAGCATCAGCTACACTACTTCTCTGCTCAAGAATCTGCAATGACTTATCATTGCACTCAAAATAAAATGAAAACTCCTCATCTTAGCCTAAAGGAATTCACATAACCTTAGTCTTGTATTCTTTTCTGAAATCACCTTTCTCCTCTCTCTTCTTTAGAGAATGAGCCCCAGCTACAGTGGCTTGCTTTCTGCTCTCTGAAGAAAGCAAGATGATTCTAGCCTAAGGCCTCGTGTCTCCAATTTTCCTGTCAGGAAAACTTTTCCTCATTTATCTTTGTTTTTATTAAATTTGTCCTTTGACAATTTCACAAATGTATAAAATACATTCTGATTACTCTCACTCACTGCCCCTCTGTACACCTCCTAACTCAGTGGTCATTGTTTCAGTTGCATAGCCACTAGTGAGCCCTCGATGCTCCAATAGGTTGTTTCACACTCATGCTTACGGGGACAGCCCTGAGTAAACTCAGTGGGTCCCATTTATCTTTATAGGTCCATCTTAACAGCTTCAGTTTAAGCATCTCCAATGTGAGAGCCTTTGATCAATTCCATTCCAAACACCCTCACTGATGCATTCTGTTCTATTTTCTCTACTGTTTTTAGCAACAAAGACACTCTTAATTTATTTTTATTATTTATTGTCTGTCTCTTCCTACTAGAATATGTTTTATGAGAACTGGAACTTGGTATTGTCATCATTTTGTAACAATGTCTACATTAGTCTGATACACAGAGTAGATACTTAAAAAATGAACAGCTCAGTGACTGAATAACACCACAGTGTCTTCTCTTATCCTCGATCGCCTGTGCCTATTAATCATGTCTCTTAAGTTCTATGAGAGATGAAATCTTTTTATTGCTTTCTATATTCAATATAATTTGCAGTGCGTATAGTTGCTCTCAATAAATATATACTTAGCTTTTTTGGAAAGAAAACTAAGGAATAGTATTGTTGGATTTCTGATGAATGTTCTCTTATACTTTAGAGACAGTCCTTGGTCTAAATTGCTCTGCTGTTTATTGGATGAGATTAAGGAAGGGTTTTGTAGTTGGCTTCCATTTATCCCATAGTAAACACCTATTAGACCATCCAAGAAACTTATGAGCATGTCTCTCTAGTTTCTTGGCTCCATATCTACTTCTAAGTCTCTTATATACTATGAGGAACTGTATCCCACAATAGCCTCCAAGGTCTTAGCTAAAGAAAAAAGAAGCAAACAGATAAAATGTAATAGAAATGATTGTCATCTAGAACAGCACATTTACCCAAAGACACCCAGCTGAAAGTCTTGTCAACTCTGACCTTCTAGACACTTGCCAAATTTCTTTAATTGCCATCATCAGTACACTGGTGTCTCTTCTGGTCCTGTTACTTACAACCGTCTGAGGCTTCAGCATATTTCTCTTGCTGTCAATGCATCCCCGAAACCAGCAAGATTTGTGAACCAAGTGCTTCAGGAGAGTGTGTTGGGGTAGCCCAGGTCAGACAGACTCTGGCATCTGTATGAAGTAATCCTCTCTGTGTGTCCTCTGTTTTAAAGTTGACCCTCATTAATCATGGCTTTGGTTCCCCTAGACACTCCAGAGCTGATCTGTCCTCTCCCCTACCCCAGAATAACAGTCTATATAGACCCCAAATAAGTTATTTATTCCTGAAATGACTTGGTATGGCATCACCCAGCCTTCTATAACCTCCTGTGTATGAAAGCGAAAAATGAATATCTTGAGAAACTTCAAAGTGTTGTTTTACTTTCCATATAGTCATTAAGTTTAAATGTTCCCAAACTAATAGTCCAAGACATTGTAAAGGGGTAATAAGTTCAAAGGCATATGAAACATAAAGCAGAACCCCAGAGTCATTTGAAAGTATTTTCTCTAAATGTGTGCAAGCTTTCAAGGCTCCTAGGCAAAGGAGACTGGATCGGCATTTTGGCGAGTGCTGAAAAGAATTTTCCCCAAGTGGAGTGTGCAAGTGAGTTGCCAGGCCAACGTCTCTGAGAGCAGAAGCCTGTCCTTGGAGGATCTGCTGTTCCAGGGAATGCGGCACTGGACTGGCTTATTCTCCCTTCAATTAAAGGCCAATTTGTCTCTTTCTTTAAATCTCTTTCTTGTTTGGATCTGGGTGCTCTGGGTTACCTCGGGAGGGTTGGTCTATTGGTCTACAAAATAGGGTGTTTTGATATAAGAGAAAATTACAAATGGATTAGGTTATATAAACTGAAGATCTCAGTTCCCATGATAAAATCTTTAGTGACTGAGCCAGATGTGTGGGTCAGAGCTATATATATTTCTTTTTTGCTCAAACTATTCTCTTTTCTGAAAGCTACAAAAGAATGGGGTTTTCTGTGAGGAAACTCGTCTCGGAAGCTGCCCAGGCACAGGAGACTGTTCTGCTGCTGCTGCTGCTCAGAACTTCCACCTCGGCATTTTTACCACATTTAACACTTGTGTGCTGTGCAGTCTAACCTTACATTCTGAGCAAGGACTGAAACTCTAAAAGCAGCACAGGTGATGTAAACTTGAACAGAATTTCAATGGAATTCAGGGCTATTTGTCTTCTGTGTGTATAATGTATGTAGAATTATTTTGTGTAATTATCATCACACGACCAGTTATATTTCATGATACTTCTTTTTTACTTAGCATTATGCCATAGGCATTACTACCTTATGTTGTAGTTTCTTTAAGCTATTTTAATAATGACTTCAGTTCCCACTGAATGTATATCCTAAAGTTACCCATCTGCCTCTTACTGAATGTTTACATCGTTTACAAAATTTTTATTAATAACTGAGCAATAAATGTTTTGAAGATGAATTTCTTATTCCTTATTCCATTCTTAGGATGGAACTCTTGTACTGGGATTGTCAGGTGGCGGCATGCAGCTGTTCCATGGCTCTCAGTACAGGGGTTTCATAGTGTTATTCACAATGCAGCTGTATATATCATTGTACAGAAGTTTTGTTTAGTTCCAACATATACCTGGCTGTGTTGAATAACCAGTCTTCTACCCCCCACACAGTTGTACAGATGTAAATATTAGGCATCCAAGGGATATCTGTCTGTAATAAACATTATATATATATATATATAGAGAGAGAGAGAGAGAGAGGATTTAATATCGATTTTGCTTTTGTGTTTTCTTCTCCAAAGAGGATTGTGAGGATTGTGAAAGGGAATATGTTACTTACTATAAAACATTTCAAAATCTGAGAAAGAAAATTGAAAAACTCCAATTATATTGCTGTTACCTGAGTAAGCTATCATTAATATGTGGGATGGTTATTGATCACTGTGCTTATTTTAAAAACAAGTATAGAATCAAATAAAATGTGATGTTTTATTTTTCACCAAATTATATACTTTAAAATAGACATGCTTACTACATTATTAATTTCAGTCACTATTTAAATGTAATATACAAATATGCCTAATCTCTTATAGTTCATTGTATAGGTTATTTCAGCTTTATCAAAATTAATGTTAACTGATAACCTTCATTGTAACACATATCAATACAAAATTCATACATGCTAGAGATAATTTTTAAAATAGAATTTCTTGACTAAGCTATTAAGCACATTTCTAGGATTTTTCCCTGAATATTCAAAGATTTCCCTTTAAAAATGTTTCCTTGCAGAACTGTGACTATTGCCTGTTTTCGAGGCCTTTGTCAACATGTCATACCATCATTTCAAGAATTATCTAAGTTTGATGGACAATCATGGCTTGCTATATTTTAATTATCATTTTTGATCATTTATGAAATTATTGATCTATTTAATATATTTGTATGTGATGTGTATGATGGGATATGTACATGCATGCATACCTGTGTGTATGTGTGTGTGTGTGTATGTGTATGTGTGCAGTGTGGGAGGCTTGCACATGGCCACGGTGATAATGTGGAGGTCAGAGGGCAACCTTGGTTGTCAGTTCTCATCTTCCACCTTGTTTGACACAGGTCTCTGTTGCTTGTCACTGTAATACTAGGCCTACTGACATGTGAGCTTCTCGGAATCTCCTGTCTCTTCCTTTCACCTCACCATAGGAACACTGTGATTACAGGTGGACACTACCCCGCACAAAACCCTTTACATGGGCTCTGGGGACTCTATCTCATGTCCTCACACTTGTGTTGAAAGAACTTTACCTATTGAGTCATCTCACATATTTGTTTATACTATGTTGATTTTGTATTTTGAGCTTATATTCATGCCTTTTTATCTGTTTTCCTATTGCTCACTTTTCTTCTACATAAACTAAACACCACCAAGAAGAGCTGTCTACAGATTATCATGAACACTCATGACCTGTATTTGTAGGTATCAAGGCTTCCTATTTTTTATGGCCTTATTCCTACTGGCGATCTGGAACTGAGCCACTGACCAGTCTGTGATTCTTCCCTTGGTTTGCTGCTTTGAGTTAATGCTGCATTTGAGAATGAAGACGCAGAAAAACTTGAACTTACTCAGAGAAATGTCACTGATCATCCATGTGAAGATTACAAGGAACTGACATTTGAACATAAACTTGTGCTAGATCATAGAAAGGCCTGAATGCCGCAGACTTTCCTATGGTCGGTAGGAAACTACCAAGGAGCGGAACAATGAAGAAGAAAAAAAAAAGATGTTTGGGAGTATCCAGAAGGTGGCACCATTGTAACATGTCTGCTGCCTGAGAGCTCTAGGAACTGGTTTATATATACTATATAAGCTTGAAAACATACCTACTCAGAAGTATTCACTGTAGACTAGATTAGATGGATATTCTTCAAAGCTAAAAGACACATTAGGTCTGTTATATGACATATAAACACACATATATACATGACATATATACACATAAATATATACATATATGTATGTATGTATGTATGTATGCGTTATACTATACATTTCCATGCAGAGCCTGCTTTATCTTCTGTGTATATCCCCAGTGCTTTTGGATGGGAAGTTGCCCACCTTGCTCATGCCAGTGCTGGATTCTATGGATCCTGGGTGTGAGCTCTCTGTATTCCATTCCAGTGCTTTGGTAGACACAAGGCTATTTCTTCTGATCACAACAGGAGCCTCTGGAAATCATTCTATTAAACAGAGCCTGGATTAAGATTTCTCAAGCATGCAAAACTGAAGATAACAATGAAGGTCAGAGCTGTGTGCGGAAGGACACACCGAATTCTGCTCTGCCTTCTTCATTATCATTGCCAGCTGCCAATGACAAGTCCGGGCTTATTAGCTACATTCTCCCACTAAGATCTTCAGATGGATTAAATGAAGTTGGACAATTCAGGAATCTTGAGAAGCAGAAGTCAGTGATTCCTCCATTATTCTAAGATTCACTTAAAATGTCTATCATTTATTATCATTTGATTACATTGTTTGAAGCTTCTTCATCTTCAGAAAACCAGACTCTGGGTAAAATAGCAGTTCCAGTGCATTTCACAAAGTCCCTAAGTGATCTACTCTGGAAGACAGTGAGGCACGAGGCACATGTTTGTAGTTGAGAATCTGGCAGCAAGGAGTCAGCCTGTGTTGATGGTCAAGGTGTTCTGGTTCAGAAGTTAGAAAACAAATAATTCCTTGGAGGAAGGATTCTTCTACTCTGGGCAGCTGATACACCAATAAAATAAATAGGCAGTAAAACGTACTTCCTGTTTTGAGAGTTCACATTTCACATTGGCAAAGCGCATCTCTTAAATTCTGTCTCATGCTTCCATAAATAAACCTGGCACCTTTTAAAACACTTTTCCATCTGTTGCAGGATGAGGAGTATATTATTGAATACACCTCAGGGAGCCTCAGAAATGGGAAAAGACTACTTGTGAGGAAGACACCATTGCTATTGGCCTTGGCCCAGAGAAGTCATCACCAGACAGCTGGAGTTGCAAGTGCTGTAACTGGACCCCATGGAGCTGCCTGCTTGCTGCTCTTCACTTGAGGTCCTCCTGGTGGGATTCTTGCACCAGGCAGAGCCAGGAAGGAGCTCAGGTGGGGTCAGGGTCAGGCACCTTTACAGGCCTCTTTGCTCTCATAGCTGGACAACTCTCATTCAGCTCCTGAGATGCATTCCAATATATTAATAGATTTCCTAAGAGGAAGCGTTTTAAAAAGTCATTATCCACCTGTGTTGAGCCCAGAGGAAGATGTCTGGTGTTTAGACCAAAAAGAAAAAAAATCCAGAAAGTTTCCCAGGCTCACAGAAGTTAACTGTGCTCATCTAGCCAATGCTGGGAAGCAGGGATTTGGTGTCATGGGAAAACAATTCAGTCCCTACTATTCTTGTAAACAATGTGGTCTTAGACAGGTAAGGGAAAAAATTGAAGCCTAAGAGAACTGTACAAAACAGCAAAATAAGCTAAAAAATTCAATTGGCACAGTGCCTGGCACCATGTAAGCTATCCACAAGTAACAGTTATGGTTTAGCTTCCCATCACTCAAATTAACACTTGAAGTAATCAAATTACAAAGAGAAAATGAGTTTTGGCTCACAGTTTTCAAGGTTTCAGTCTTTGATTGGTTGGACCAATCCTTTAGATAAGGCACATATCATTATAGGAACATGAGGCAGAGCTAAACCACTCACCTCATAGTGAGAAAGAGAGAAGGCTAGAGTCCCACAGTCTCCTTCAAAGCTACACCCTTAATGACTAAAACCTTCCCAGCAGTCCTTACTTTTCAAAAGTTGCATAACCTTCTAATTATATTATATCAGAACATTGAAAGCATAAACCATAGCAAGTTACTTGAATTATTCTACTTTCTCAGGTAAACCTCATGAACAAGGGCTGTGGGCAGAACCTTTCTGGATCAAATGTTCGGAAAGGGGGAGTTATCACTGAGCATCAACATTTACCAATTGAGGCAGTTATTAAACATTAGTTTTTTCATTCTCTATTTTGTGTGCATGTGTGTATACACACATGTGTGTGCGGTAGTCAGAGCAGTCAGAGTGTAGTCAGTTCTCTTTTTTCACCATGTGGATCCTCGGAATCAAACTCAGGTCTTTAGACTTTATGGCAAGAACATTTACCTGCTGAGCCATCTTGTCATCCTCATTTTCTAAGTGGTTTTTTTTTTTTTTTTTTTTGTGTGAGACAGCGTCTCCCTGCAGCCCCAGCTGGCCTGGAACTCACTATGTAGGTCAGGCTGACCTTGAACTCATAGAGATCTGCCTGAGAGAGAGAGAGAGAGAGAGAGTGTTTCATTCTGTAGCCCCAGCTGGCCTGGAGCTCACAGCCATCAGCCTGCCTCTGCCTCCCGAGTACTGGCATTAAAGGCACACACCACCATGCCTGACTTTGTTTTCTAAGTTTTTATAATATTTAGTTAAACTTTTGCACTAAGGTTTTTTTTTAAGATTTACTTCTATGTATGTGTCTGTATATGCACATGTATATGCAGGCACCTGCACAGGCCTGAACAGGGCAGTAGCTGGAGTTATAGGCAGGTGTGAGCAGTCCCATACGGGGACAAGGAGCCAAATCACAAATGCTCTTACCCACTGAGCTATCTCTCCAGTCCCTGCACCAAGCTTCTAGGCAGATTTAAATATCTCTATCTTACAGATAAAATGTTCTGATATACTGTTAAATATCATCAAATCTAGCTGCCATTGATTATAAGGTATGAATTATATACATATCTTGACCAAATTCTGTTGTTGAAGCCCTAATCACAATGCATCTATAGGTGGAGGTGGAATCTTTGGAGGTTGGGTAAGATGAAGACAGAGACTCCCAAACTATACAACTGCTAAGAAAATCTACAGTACCAGGAGTGGGTTGCCCCCCTATGAGCTGTTGGTCAGAGAGAGATCCTAGAGGTCTTCCAATTCACCAAGGCTATTGCCACTAATGTCGGTTGTACACTAGAAAGGTCGGTAAGGCCATGTTGCTGAGGACACTGCATGTTGTGAGCAGAGGAGAAGAAGAGATGGAACTGAGACTAAGCCAAAAACTCCATGCCACTGGATGGATGACATTCATAGTGCCAGAAGGTGCTATGCAGATGATTGGGGAAGAGAGGGTCCCCTATAATTCTACTCAATGATGGACCCCATGTGCTACATACTGTGGACATGTCAAGCAATACCTGCAAGTGCAATAATGGCTCGACCAACATACATACAACTGAAAAATTTCTAATTGGATAAGGCCTGCTCCTAGGGGTGGAACACATATCTGGTGCTGTAGACCAAGCCAATACCTTATGTTGAGAAAGGCTACAAGCCCTAGTGGGGAAGCCATCACAAGTACACTGTTTAATGAATATAGTACACCTACTGGGATATCTTCTATCTTCTAGGCATCTGTATTTACATTTGTCTTTATAGTAGAAGAAACACCACTGAGATAGATCAGTGGTCATGGCCTAAAGACAACTAATGGGTAGCCCCAAGAAGCCACTATTTTGCCATGATACAAGAGAGATTGCCCTACATCTGTCACCCCCTCCAAGGCTCAGGGACCTTACCGGAAGATGGATGGGAAGATTGTAAGAGTGGAGGAAAGGGGTGGAGAGTCTCCCAGTTGGCTAGTTCCTCCAAGGGGCAGGGCCTGCCATGGAGGAACTGAGGGGCTGCTGGGAGTCATCTTGGAACCAAAGCTGTGAGCTTCGGGTAGCACATGGCATGGGGAACAGGCAGCCTTGCAGCAGCTCAAGGACAGAATGACCTGACACTTGTGGACCTGGGGCAAGATTGCTGGCTCCTGAGGTGTGAGCGAATGCTAGTGGTGACTATGGGCATGGTGTAGTCTGATATGGGGGCCTCTGAGCTGTGGGCCTGGCACTGGGTACTCATTCCTTTGTAAGTTACTCCCCACTCCCCCCATGATGATAATAAATACACATAAAGATTTCTTTAAAAAAGGAATGGAACTCTTGGCACTGGAGAGATGGCTCAGCAGTTAAGTGCACTGGCTGCTCTCTCAAAACACCTGAGTTCAAATCTCAGCATGCACATGAAGGCTAACAACCATTTATAACTTCAGTTCCAGGGGATCCAACACCCTCTTTTGATCTCCATTGGCACTACATGACATGGATGCACTTGCATACATGCAGGAATAACATTCATACATATTAAAAAAAAGAATGTACTCTCTTGCCAGCCTCTCTCACAGGTGGACTCCAGTTACTTCCCTTTCAGCCCTAGGACTAGCTTCCCAAAAGAGACTAACTAATCATCCTACCATAGATCCCTAAGTCCTCACTCAGGCAGTCCCCTCACTGCCAAATTCCCACCTCAGGATCAGGCAGACAGACCTGCTCAGTCAGGACTCTGGCAAGTCAGATCAAGCTCATTGCCTCTGTACCCCATTTCTCTCATTTGCCCCACCACATCCCCTGCCGGTCTCTCACAGGTGGGTTCCAATTCCTTCACCTCAAGTTCCAGGACTATCTTCCCAAACCAGATTAATTAATGACCCTACCATAGAGATCCCAAAGTCCTCACCCAGGTGGTTCCCTGACTACCAAATTCCCAATCTCCAGATCAGGCAGACAGATCTGCTCAGTCAGCACTCTGACCAGTCTGTTACCCAGCAAGAACTTGAAATACCCAGCAATTTGTCATCCATATCCAAACAAAAAGTAGCTAAGCTACATAAACAATATTAACAGAACCAAAATTAAATTAAACAAAAGCAGAGTAGAAGTTCCTGTTGAACACATAACCAAAATGGAACATCCATATGCCAAACAGCAAGGCAAAAGCAAACAATATGAAAAACCAGGAAAATATGTCCCCAACAAAATCCATGAGTCCTACAGAAGTACGCCGCCTTGAGAACCACCCTGTAGAATCCCAGGACTCAGAATTCAAAAGAACAATCATAAACATGATCAAAGAACTGCAAGAAAACATAGACAACTCAAAGAGGAAAAGCATAAAATTTTGACAGAAGCCCAAGAATATATAAATATGTGGCTTAATGAAATATAAAAAACAATTCATAACTTGGCCATCTCAATAGATACAGAAAAATTTGACAAAATCCAACATGCACTCATGCTAAAAGTCTTAGAAGGAATTGGTCTGGAGGGAACATAATTAAAGCTATACACAACAAAACCATAGCCAACATCATCTTAAATGGAGAAAAACTGGAAGCTTTCCCATTAAAATTAGGAACCAGACAGGGCTGTCCACTATCTCCACTCCTTTTCAATATAGTGCATGAAACTCTCGCAAGAGAAATAAGAAAAGAGAAGGAAATTAAAGGAGTACTATTTGGAAAAGAACTGGTCAAATTATCCCTATTTTCAGGTATGATATTATACAAAAATTCCCCAAATTCCACTAGATAATGGTTAGAATTTATTAATACTTTCAATAAAGTGGTAGGATATAAAATCAACTTACAAAAATCAGTAGGCTTTCTATATGCCAATAACAAGCAATCAGAAAAAGCACTAGAGAAAATCTTCCCATTCTCAATAGCCTCAAAAAATAAAATAAAATATTCAGCAATAACCTAACCAAATACATTAAAGATCTCTACAATGAAAAATTCCAAACTCTTTATTATTTTTTATTTAATAACCACATGATTAGAAGAAGCATTTCATTATAGCTTCAACATATTCAATAACAATTTCCAGAGCAAGGATACATCTCTCTCAAAAGTGGCTGTAAATTTTTAGGTTCACAGTTGAAATAATACAGTCATACAATATTGAACTCAGTATAAACTATGTAAAACATACAATTGAATGAGGTTTTAACCTTTAAAAAAGATCTCCATTTCATTTTAAAATATACTGTTTCCTACAGAAAGACTCATTTTTAATGCTACTAATACTTGATGTTTGCACATGTATCTCTAATCTCTATGTATCTGATTATTACTAGTCACAGTCGGTTACACTCTGATCCTTGGCACATGAGAATGGATATAAAGTCATCAGGTGGATTTCAATGGTGATGTTTATCACCTCTACTAATTAACATGAAGTAAATTTTTATGCTTCTTCCTCAAATATGTCATTTTTTGTTTGTTGATTTTTTTGTGAATATATCATATAGAACATCCCAAACAATCTTATTCATCTATATGCTCACTTCCCAAATGGCACCCTTCCATAGCCTCACCCCCACTGGAGCCCATATACTCTGTCATCCCTGTTACTGTCCACTGTGTTGTCAGCAACCCCAGCCATTCCCCAGTGCTTGTCTGTCTGCTGAATCTAGTCAGCTTTTCTAGAGATCTTTGTTTTAGGAAGATCAGCTGTTCCTCATCTAGTAGCAATTGGTTGTCAATATTCCTTTAGATAAGATTGGAGTTTCCTGTTTATTTTCCCAGTTCTGTGATGGGTTACCATCTGGGAGTCTCTTGGGCCACCCTGGCCAACAACTCAAAGGAAAGTATCTCCTGTCTGGCATTGTTTCTTGATATGTAAACTTTAGCTATACACACGGATTCTTAAAAAATTACATTGACCCCTTTAATCTTTGCTTGTGCTTTCCTTTTGGGTGTTTAAGACCATAGAGTTGTCCCAGATAAACCACTTTATTTTTACTCTTAAGATTCTTTGAGGATCTGTTCCTCAGGGGTCACATGGACTTGGGAGGAACCCCTGGCTCCTTTCTTTTACCAGTTCCATCTATGTGAAGATAAGTCAAACGTCCTGCTCAACCATGGCTGGCTTCGCTTGGAAGCACGGAGGAAATGTTTCCTCTGTGTTGACCCTCCTCTTTGTAGACTGGACACTGGTTCAAGTCCATCCTGTGGGGTCTCCATGGCTTCCTTGATCAAGAGTACAGGTGACTCACCACAGTTACAGGACATTTTTGTGAGATGTTCATAGTCCCCTGGAACTTAGTTGACCTAGGAGGGCAAGGAACAAAAATTGCCATGTAGATAAAGCTTGGGCAAAGACCAAATGCTCTCAGGTAAACCTTGCCTAGACATATATTATATTCTTTGATCTAGTTGTATATGTAATTTATCAGTAGGTTGTTAGACTAATATGGTTCCCTCTGGTTTTTCAAAATCCCTAGCTAGGCATTATTTATCTCTCACATTGTCTAACCCTTCTGCCATGGTTTCCCCATTTAAGATGCCCCTATTTTTTTCCATTTCTCCCTTAATAATACCCTTCTCCTATGGCCCCACCTCTCTTGAGCTCCTTCTTTCCCTTTATCTCCTAGGTTCCCTCTATAAACTTCCCTCTCCCTTCCCCTTAAAATAACCCAATTTTTAACCATATCTCCCTTATTAACACATGTTTCCTACTGTTCTTCTCTTTCAGATTCTTTATTTTCCTTTACCTCCCTTTTCATTATCCCTGTTCCTGGAGTTCTGTCTGGATACATATTCACTTGTCAGGATTTGGTGCTAGGATCCACATATGAGGGAGAACATATGTCATATTTTTTTTGTTTTGTTTTGTGTTTTTCCCTGGGTCAGTGTTACTTCACTTAATATAGCAGTTTCTATTTCCATCCATTTACCTGCAAATTTCATGATTTCACCTTTATGTACTGCTGAGTATAACTCCGTTGTATGAATGAACCACATTTTCATTTTCCACTCGTCAGTTGAGGGACACTTAGGTTGCTTCCATCTCTTAGCTATTGTGAAAAGAGCAGCAACAAACATGAATCTACAAGTGTCTCTGCAGAGAAAGAGATAGAGGAAGATACTAGGAGACGGAAAGACCTACCATGCTCATGGATTGATAGAATCAATATTATGAAAATGATCATCTTATCAAAAGCAGTATATAGATTAAACACAATTCCAATCAAAATACCTACAGTATTCTTCACAGATCTTGACAAAATCATCTCTTGTGATCCCCCTTGTCCCATACATTCTGATTTTCAAATAGCTCTCACAGACATGAAATTCATTATTATTTATTTGTATCTATGTCTTTGTCCTTTGTTATAATTTAAAAGTGATGTGTTTTAGTGTCGAGTTGACACAGGATGAAATTCTAAGTCTTATTTGATTGTTAGCTTGACTGGATTAAGATAGGAATTAGTGAGGTAACCTTGGTAATTATCTGTGAAAGCATTTCCAGAGATTAACTGAGGGACAGAAACCCAGTCTGAATGTGGTTACATCATCCCAAGGGCTGAGGTCCAAAAATAAACAAAAGTGAGAGGGAGAAACCAAGTTTAGCACCATCATTCATCTCTTTCTGCTTCCTCACTATGAACTCAATGTGACCAGCTCCCTCATCCTCCAGCTGCCAGGCCTTCCCTGGCATGATGGAGCATATCCCCTGAAACTGTGAGCCAAACTAAACCATTCCTTCCTTAAGTTGCTTATTTGGTCAGAGTAATAATAAAAATAACTAACATATCCTCATATACCAGAACACCCTGAGGTGACACTTTCACACCTTTTATAGTATCACTGAAATCTTGACACAACACAAAGTCTTTTACCTCATGATATGGGCTGACATTTACTTCAGGAATGCTGGTGATTGAGCAGTTTTTCATCTTTACTCCTCAGAACCTCAATGAATATCCTGGTCTCACAGCATGACATTGAGAGCCATAGCAGTGTCCCCAGCAAAAGCCCTCCTGACCAGCGGCAAGATGGTATTTCATTAGAGCTTCCAGAAAACTGAACCACGTGACCCACTTTCATCTGTCCTCTAGGATGCCTCTGTAACTTGCACATGGTTCTTCCTTGATGTATGCAGTTATCAGTTTAGACATTTGTTTTCCTCAAGAAGGCAGACTGGCAGGTCCAGAGTGCACTTGGTGCATATTTAGTCACAGAATTTGATACCACGCTCTGCATTTTGATGTAGAATTCAATGAGTGCCTAAACATGAGATCTTTGTGGACTAGGATGCTGGGCTTAACATGGGAGTGCTGATGGGGAAAAACGGATCAGGTGGCACCTTCAAATCCCAGACCGCTGCCTGCTTTCTCCAGTTCCTACTGCTTCCTGGTTGAAAATTGGTTCATAGTTATATGTGTACTAATATTTTATATTCCAAACTGTTTTTGTTAAGATACATTAGTTATATAAAATAGTTGATCCCACTATGGGATTCTCATATGTGTAATCAGCTCACTTCTTCTCCTTGCTTCCTTCCATCAATCCCTTTCCCTTTCCAATTATTTCCTCTCCTACTTTCACGTCTCCTTTAAAAAATATATAAGGGTGTGCAAACATGGGGGAAGCGTGTAAGACTTATCCATCTTCGTTTAGCTTATTTTACCTAGTATGATCCTAGTATGATCTATTCTCTCTCTTTTTTTTGTAAATGAGATCATTTCATTCTTCTCTATGGCTAAACAATAATCCTTGTGCACATATGCTACATTTTATCCATTCACCCACTAATGGGCAACTAGGTTGATGGATAACATGGCTATGGTAAACAGTACTGAAGTAAACATGGGTGTTCAGGCATGCGTGTTGATTTTCATTCCTTTATATACTCATTGGGCAAAGATATAGCAAGACCGTATCACAGCTCTGTTCTAGTTCCCCCCCTCCCCAGGGGAACCATAGTTTATCCTTTTTAGTTTAAGAGAGTCTTCTAGGCCATTTTTTTCAGTTATGACATTAAGGTATTGATTAACATGAAATTGTAATTACAGCACCATGAGATAATGTAGGGAACAAGGCACTTAGGAGGAGTGCAACACATAATGAATTTGAAAAGGCAAAGACTCAGAACAATGGGAAGGTGACTAGAGAGGGTGTCCTCAGAGGCACCGATGCATGCTGACACTTTATGAGGACACTTGTGACCTTTATATGGTTCCTAATTAAGGAGCTTAGGTAAAAATAATAGAGAACTATATAGAATAGCTCAGATGAATAGGAATGTCTACTATGCCATCTTTTTGGAAGGGGATAAGAACTACTGCAACCTCAAATGATAGAGTAACATTTGGGAACACAAATTAGACTTAATAGACCCTTAAAAAAGAGAAAAACATAATAGATGGCATGAAGCAGGGGTAGGACTAGGCTTGGTAGAAACTGGGAGGGGGTCTGACTATGATCAGAATACATTGTATGAAATTCTCAAAGAATCAATAAAAATATATTTAAAAAAATGTTATTGAGCTTTTGTAATTTCATATGACAATTCTAGATCAAATTTAGGTCCCCTCTCCCATCCACGCCCCACCCCATACCCCCACCGGACATCATGTATTCTGTCATACAGGTTAAGTTCTATCCAGTCAAGAATTTGTACCCAGATGTCCTTCAGTCAAATTCATCCACTGTGGTCTAGTCTGTCCATCTAGAGATCGAATGTAAGGCTGACTCTCCCTCTTCCAGTAGCAATCAGTCCCCAGTAGTTCTCAGTCAAGGGCCAGTTTGCCACCCATTTCTCTCCTCCATTCTGGACCCTTGTTTAATTGAGTTGGCATGGGTCTTGTACTTGATACCACCATCACCACAAGTTCACATGTGCAAGCTCCCAGTAGCCTGAAAGCTTCTGCTTCCCTGTGTTCATGAACCAGCCCTGGCTCTTACAATCTTTCTGCCCCGACTTCTGCAATGATCCCTGAGCCATGTGTGGGTGGGTGAGGTTCATTAGGAGTCCTATCCAGAGATACACACTTTGCAGTCTCTTATTCTTTAAAACTTGGCCAGTTGTGGCCTTCTGTGTGTATTCCACTCTGTTGTATAAGGAAGCTGCACTGGTGAGAGTTGAGGGATGCACTAGTTTTCTTTCTACCCCCTGTTCTACTATGTTCCATGAGCCTTAGATGTGAAGGTTAGTTAAACCGTAGATGTGTGACTTAGGACTGGTCATCTCTCAGACTTACAGTCTCTGTATTTGACCAGTTGTGGAATTCTGCTGTAGTCACCATCTGTTGCAAAAAGAAGCTTCTTTGATGAGTAGTATATGGTATGCTTATCTGTAAATATAAGGATCCATATTTAGTATGTGGTAAGAATTTCATTTGTCTATAGATATGACAGAGATAGTGTTTAGGATCTATGTCCTTTCCAACCATGCATATTGGCTGTGTTGGCAGTGCCACCCATGAATTTACTCCCATTGAGAGGGATTTAAGTCCAATTAGAAAGCTGTTGATCACCCCAGATAACAGTGCCACTATAGCACCAATAGAGGTAGTTTGTCATGCTGGTCCTTATGGTTATTAGGCTTTAGGGCTGGGTTGGACCATTGATTGATTTTCTCCATTACCAGTTTGCATATCATCATCTAGTATTATGAGAGCTAAACTTCAGGTAATAGGCTACCAGGTTAGTTCCTGCTCCACTACTCTAAGTCCTGTATCCAAAGTATGTCCTGTCTTCAGCAGTAGGGTATTATGTACTAGGTCTGTGAGATAACCAGGAATGTTGACAACAGCCTGTGTTATTTTCAGAGTCTCTTGGACCACCATTACCAACCACTCAAAGGGAGGTCTCTTCTGTTTGCCATTGTGTTCCTTGCCAAACAACCCCTAGGTATACATATGCACTAATGTGTAGACACTGTATGTGCATTTCTTAAGGGGTTTTAGGGGCATCACATTTCCCTCTGGGTTCCCTAACCCCTGACATTCATTCACCTCTACTCTTTTTCCTGGCATCTGACCTCCCTCCCCAGCCTCAGGACTTCTATTACCCATACTCTCCCCCCAATAACATCTGCTTCCCACCATACCCCATCTCCTGACTTCCCTCCAGACCCCATCATGCCCTGTGCATGTCCCTCCTTCCTCTCCTCTCAGTTGAACACTCCCACATTCCCCACCTCCCCCTTAGCAATATCTGTTCTCCACTAATCCCCCTTTTGGGTTCTTTCTTTTCCTTATCTCTCTGTATCTTTTCCATTTTCCTGACTCCTGGTGTTACATCAGAATATATACTCACATATATGGGATTGATGCTACAATCCACAAATGAGGCAGAACATATATCACTTTTCTGTATTTGTTACTTCACTTACTATCACACTCTCTAGTTCCATCCATTTACCTGAAGATTTCATAATTTTGTCCTTTCCCACTGCTGAGTAGGACTCCACTGTGTAAATGCTTCTTTATCTATTCCTCAGTTGAGGGATATTTAGGTTGTTTCCATTTCTTAGCTATTGTGAAGAGAGCAGCGCCAAATATGGATGTACAGTAGGATGAGTTCTTTGGGTATATGACAAGGAGTGGTATAACTGAATCGTATGGTATGTTCAAATTTCAGTTTTTGAAAAGATCTCCACACTGCTTTCCATAGGGGCTGCACAAGTTTACATTCCCACCAGCTCTGAATCAGTGTTCCCCTTTTTTCACATCCGTGATGGCATTTGTATCTTTGGTTCTCCTGATCTTAGCCAGTCTGATTGGGGTTAGATGGGATCTTAAAGTGGTTTTTATCTGCTTTTCTCTAATTCCTAAGGGTGTTGAGCACTTTTTAAGGTGCTTCTTAGCCATTTTTATTTCTTCTTTTGAGAACTCTCTGTTCAGGTCTATAGCCCATCTTTCAATTGGGTTGCTTCTTGTTTTGGGTCTCTGTTTTTTAAGCTCGTTATATATTCTGGTAATTAAACCTCTATCAGATGTATCGCTGGTGAAGATTTTCTCCCATTCTGTGGGTTTTCTGTTTGTTTCCTTGGTTGTCTCCTTTGACGTACAGAAGCTTTGAATGAGGTTTTTTTTTTTTTTTCTTTTTTGTTCTTTTTGAGACCTGTAGCCCCAGCTGTCCTGGAACTCACTATGTAGAGACACCTGCCTCTGCCTCCCAAGTGCTGTGATTAAAGGCATGCAACTTTAACCATTAAAAAAGATCTCCATTTCATTTTAAAATATACTGTCTCTTACAGAAAGACTCATTGCTTTTG
The DNA here is from genome assembly GCF_000622305.1 of Nannospalax galili. NCBI lineage: Eukaryota > Metazoa > Chordata > Mammalia > Rodentia > Spalacidae > Nannospalax > Nannospalax galili. The sequence continues at coordinate 1,048,114 of NW_008360297.1, forward strand.
TTAATAACACTTAGATGTTGTTGCATGTGTCTCTAATCTGTATGTATCTGATTATTACTAGTCATGGTTGGTTGCACTTGGATCCTTGGCACCTGTGTATGGGTATAAAGTCATAGGGTAGATTTCAATAGTAATGTTTATCACCTCTACTAATTTATAAGATATAAATTTTTATGCTTCCTCCTCAAATACAACTCATTTTTTTTTCAATTTTGTTGAATTTTTTTTTGTGTATATCACACAGAACATCCCAAACAATCTTATTCGTCTATATACCCACTTCCCAGATGGCACCCTCCCATAGTCCCCCTACCACTAGAGCCCTTGTACTCTGTCTTCCCTGCTACTGTCTGCTGTGTTGTTGGCACCCCCAGCTGTTCCCCAGTACTTGTCCATCCGGTGAATCTAGTCCATCTTTTTACTGGGTTGTTTATTTTCTTGTTTCTTCGTTTTTTTTGAGTTCTTTGTATATTTTGGATATTAATCCTTTGTCGGATGTTTAGCTGGTAAAGATTTTCTTCCACTCAGTGGGTTTCTTCTTCTCTTCCTTGTTTGATTTTTTTGTGTACAGAAGTTTTGTAGTTTAATGAGGTCCCACTTATTGATTATTGACCTTAAAGACTAAGCAGCTGATGTCCAATTTAGAAAGTTTTTTTTTTTCCTATGCCTTGGAGGGTACTGCCTATAAGTTTTCTTCTAGCAGTTTCGTATCTTATATTGAGGTCTTTGATCCATTTGGAGTTGATTTTTGTGCAGGGTGAAAGATAGGGTCCAATTTCATTCTTCTACAGGTGGAGATCCAGTTTTGCCAACACCATTTATTGAGCATGCTGTCTTGTCCATTGTGTGTTCTTGACACCTTAGTCAAACGTCATGTGGCTGAAATTGCAAACACTCATACTTGGGTTTTCTATTGTGCTCCATTGATCTAAGAGTCTACTTTTGTGCCAGTATCATGCAGGTTTTATGACTATAGCTCTGTAATATAATCTGAGATCTTGTATCATGATTCCCCTGAGCACTGTTCTTTTTGCCCAAGATTGCTTTGGCTATCTGGGGTCTTTTGTAGTTCTTGACGAATTTTAGGGTGATATTTTCCAAGTTCTGTGAAGAATGTCATGGGTATTTTGGTTGGCATTGCATTGATCTATAGATTCCTTTTAGTAAAACAAACATTTTCAAAAGATTGATTTCACCAATCAGTGAGCATGATAGGTCTTTCCATCTCCTAGTGGCTTCTTCTATCTCTTTCTTTAAAGATTTGAAATTTTCATTGTAGAGATCTTTAAAGTCTTTGGTTATATTTATTCCTAAATATTTTAATTTTTTGAGGTTGTTGTGAATGGGAGGGTTTCCTTGAATGCTGTTTCTGATTGCTTGTTATTAGTATATAGAAAGGCTGCTGATTTTTGTAAGTTGATTTTGTAACCTGCCACTTTACTGAAAGTATTACTTATTTCTAACAGTTTTCTACTGCAATTTTGGAATCTCTTACATATAATATTATCTGCAAATAGAGATAATTTGACCTCTTCCAATTAGTATTCCTTTAATTTCTTTCTATTGTGTTTTTGCTCTTGCAAGAGTTTCAATCACTGTATTGAAAGAGTAGAGATAGTGAACAGCCCTGTCTGGCTCCTGATTTTAATGCGAATGCTTCCAGGTTTTCTCCATTTAGAATGATGTTGGCTGGGGGTTTGTTGTATATGGCTTTAATTTTGCTGAGGTATGTTCCCTGGAGACCAATTCCTTCTAGGACTTTTAGCATGAATGAATATTGGATTTTGTCAAAGGCCTTTTCTGTATCTATTGAGATGTCTTTACATCCATTTATATGTTTTATTACAGTTATTGACGTACATATTTTGAACCATCTTTGCATCTCTGGAATAAAGCTGACTTGATTATGGTGGATAACCTTTTTGACGTGTATCTGTAAGTGGAGAGTATTTTGTTGAGGTTCTTTGCATCTGTGTTCATTAAGAATATGGGTCTATAGTTTCCTTATTTTGTTGTATCTTTACATGGTTTGGGTAGTAGAGTGATACTGGCTTCATAGAAGGAGTTTGATAGTCCTCTTTCTGTTTCTATCTTTCTGAATAATTTAAACAGTACTGGTTATAGATTTTTTTTGACTGTCTGGCAGAATTATGCTGTGACTCCATCTGGGCCTGGGCTTTTTTTTTTTTTTAGTAGGGAGGTTTTGTATTACTGCTTCAATTTCCTTATTTGTTATGGGTCTCTTTAAGCTGTTGCTCTCTTCTTGGTGGTATCCAGGATTTTAGAGATCCAGACATTTCTCTTAGATTTCTGAATTTAATGGAGCATAGATTTTTAAATTATTCCTTTACAATGTTCTGGATTTTTTTTTTTTGGTGTCTTTTGTGATGTTTCCTCTTTAGTCTCTGATTTTGTTGATTTGGGTTTGCTCTTCCTTTCATTTGATTAACTGGGCTCAGGGTTTGTATATGTTATTTAACCTTTCAAAGAACCAGCTCTTAGAGATTCATTGATTTTTTTTTGGTATTGTTTTCTTTGTTTCTATTTCATTAATTTCTGCTCTTAATTTTGTTATTTCTTCTTGTCTACTAGGTTTGGAGTTGATTTGTTCTTTCCTTTCCAGAGTCTTAAGTTGTACTGTTAAGTCACTTACATGTGCTGTTTATGATTTTTTTAAGTAGGCACTAAGAACTGCAAACTTCCCTCTTAGGACTGCTTTTAAAGTGTCCCAGAGGTTTTGTTGTGTTGTATTATCATTTTCCCTTAGTTCCAGGAATGCTTTTTATTTCTCCTCAATTTCTTCTTTGACCCATTCATCATTCAGGAGTGTGTTGTTTAATCTCCATGAGTTAGGGTAGTTACTAGAGCTTCTTTTGCTGTTGATTATAAGATTTATTGTACTCTGGTCTGATGGAATTATTTCAATCATTTTGTTATTTGTTGAGATTTATTTTGTATCCCAGAATCTGGTAATTTTAGAAGAAACTTACATAGACTGCTGAGTAGAAAGTGTATTCTTTGGTGCTTGGTTGGAATAATCTGTAGATGTCTGTTAGGTCCATTTCATGTAAAATGTTATTTATTTCAGATGCCTTTCTGTTTATTTTTGTCCAGTTGACCTTTCTATTGAAGATAGTGGGGTATTGAAGTTACCTACTGTTTCTGAGTTGGGGTTAATCTCTGTTTTATAGTCATGGAATACTGTTTTTATGAAATTGGGTGCTCCAGAGTTTGATGTATATATGTTCATGATTGTAATATTTTCTTGGTCAATTTTTTCTTTGATTAGAATGAAGTAACCATCTTTATCTCTTCTTAGTTTTCATTTGACGTCTATTTTGTCAGATATTAGAATTGCAAAACCTGCTTGCTTCTTAGGGTCATTTGCTTGTAATACTTTTTTTTTCTAACCTAAGGTAATGTCTGTCCTTGAAGGTGAGATGAGTTTCTTGAAGATAGCAAAAAGATGTTTTGTTTTTTTTTTCTTGATCCATTCCACTATCCTATGTCTTTTGACAGGGGAGTTGAGACCATTAATATTTAGTGCTATTATTGAAAGATGTGTATTGTATACTGTCATTTTGTTTGTGGCCCTATTTTGTATTTCTGTTACTGTACCCTTCTTTGCTTCCTTTCTGTAGCCTCTTGGGTATACTCATTCCTTCTCTCAGTCCTTTGTATTGCTTTGGGTATTCTCTGAAGGGCTGATTTGATAGACATGAATTATTTTAGTCTTTTTGTGTCATGAAAAGTTTTCCATTCCCCTTTGACCGTGATGGATAGTTTTGCTGGATAAAGTATTCAGGGTTGGAATCCACAGTAGTTTAGAACTGGGGATATTTAGGTCCAGGCTTTTCTGGTTTTTATAGTTTGCATTGAAAAATCAACTGTAATTCTAATGAGTTTCCCTTTACACATAACTTGTTGCTTTTCTCTAACAGCTTTCAGTACTCTCTTTTTCTGTAAAGTTAGAGTTTTTACTATGATATGCCATGGGGAGTTTCTGTTCTGGTCATGTCTAAATGGTGTTCTATGTGCTTCTTGAATCTCTATAGGTTAAGTCTTTCCTAAATTTAGGGAAGTTCTCTTTCTATAGTCCTGTTGAAGAGCTGTATAATGCAATTGATCTGAGATTCTTTTCCTTCCTGTATGCCTGTAATTTATATTTTAAAAAATTTTTTACATAGTCTTTGCTTAAGGAGTCCAGATCTTCAACTTTATCATCCAGTTTTGATATTCATTTCATTCATTCTGTTTGTGAGGCTTTCTCCTGGTGTTTCCAACTGACTTAAATTTTTTTCATCCTGTGTTCATTTGCATTTGGTTTTTCTTCACTATTTCTCTGTTGTGAATTCACTTTTCAAGTCACGAATTGTTTTTGATATTTCATTAAACCACATATTTGTGTGTACTCGAACTTCCATCAAAAGTTTATGCCTTTCCTCTTTGAGTTCTTTGTGTTTTCTTTAAGTTCTTTGATCATGTTTATGATTGTTCTTTTAAATTCTGCATCCTGGGGTTCCTCAGGGTCATTCTCATTGTAGTGCATTCTTATAGGACTAGTAGGTTTTGTTGGGGAAATATTCTCTTGGTTTTTCATATTATTTGTGTTTTTGCACTGCTGGATGTTCTTTAGGCACATGGATGTTCTTTGTTGGTTGTGTCTAGTAGGAACTTCTACTCTGCTTTTGTTTAATTTAATTTTGGTTCTATTTATATTGTTTATGTAGCTTGGTTGTTTTTGATCAGGTGTGGAAAAATAAGTTGGTGTGTGTTTCATGTTCTTGCAGTGCAGTAGACTGTTCTGGGTAGATGGTGGGGCAGGGTAGTAGGTAGGCTGGTCAGGTTAGTAGAAGGGCTGGTCTGTGTCAGACAGGTCAGGAGCCAGTAGAGTCTATGCTAAAGGGTTTAGCTAGTCTGGGTTAGGAAGCTAGTTTAGAAATCTGAGTGGAGGAATTGGAGCCTGCTTGGGTCCAAGACTAGGAGGTGACAGGGTGGTGTGGGTGAGAGAACTCTGCCTCCAGAGTTCAGAGCCATGCAGTCGATTGCTCTAGGATTCAATGGCCTATCTGATGTCGTTGTTGATACTTAGTATTTGCCTTTTATTTTATAAAGTATTGGTAATATGGTTCCTGAGAAGGAATTTTCACTCTTTGAGAAGTTGCAAAAGTGACTCCATTTTTATAGCCCTTGGATTACCTTTTATTTCCCTTCAATTTGTTTCTGGAACAGGTCCCAAGTATCCCAGAATGTCTCTTGCACCTCTGTGCTGGCCTTTGTGTGGTTTTTTCCCTTAGATGTTCTCTGAGCATAAGAAATCCCCTTGATTTGCCATTATCTCCTTTAGACTATCTTTTTTTTTTTTTATTAACTTGCTTATTCAATCTTCAATTCATCTTGGCAACTTCATCATCTTGCAGAGTCTCCTGATTTATAACCAGGCTTCATTAGCTGCATTTTCTCTTGCTCTCTACTTCAGTAGATTAATCCAAACTCTTCTACAAGGCTTGTTCTGTGAGGCCAAATCATCTCTATTTATTTATGCCTCTCCAAGACTTTGGAGATAAGGTCTGGTACCCTGCCAGTCACATCCTGCATGTTTGGTCCACCTACTTTAGCTTCCCCACAGATGTTCATACTGCCAGATGTGAGATGTGGGACAGATTGAGAGTGTGAGCCTCCACTAAAATAATCATCTTCTCTTAGGATCAGAGTTTGGGCAGCTTCAAGGGGTCAGAGGCATACCTCAGGCAATGCACACATTAGGGCAGCATCTGTCCCGTCTCAGAGTAAATCCTGTCTACCAGCCTATAAAATGAAGGCACCATTAGTCCCTTTGATCCAAGAACTGCATCATATCATTTTTGACCCTTTGAGGAAGATATGCAACCTGAGCTGAGCAGAGCCAGATGACATTTTTATTACAACGGCATAAAACAATATTAAATGATTTCATGAGTTGTAGCCAGAACATCTGTTATTAGATGTTAGAAATCTGATGTATTCAACTCTAGCAAACTGGCACGCAGCCCTCTCTAAAATAATGTCCCACTGTTGGGATGAGGAGTTCTTCTGGAGCATTCCATTCTTTCCACATGTCACATGGCTGTTCTCTTCTCTGATGATTCTCTGTCAAGGACAAGGACTTCCCAGGACAGGGGGCTGTCATGTGATTTGTCCTTCTGTTTCTAGGGACAGTGCAGAAGCTCCAGAATCACATATTAAGCAGTTGTCTGTCACAGGCAGAGAGCAGGACACACAGAAATAACACACAAAAATTCCTCTAAAATGGCTGACTTCTTACCTTCAGTTACTACATCCACAGCCTAACAAGCCACACAGTGTTCTAACCCATGTGCAATGTAGGGGAAAACTCTCAAGTCTCCCATTCACCACAGACAATGGACCATCTATTTGAGAAAATAGACCCATGTTCCTAAGACCATCAAAATTTTGCAGGTATCAAAATAACTAGAAGGTCGGGTGTAGTGATGAATGTTTTTAATCTTAGCACTCCAGAGGCAAAGGCAGGAGGATTTCTGTGAGATCCAAGTTAGACTGGTCTGCATAGCCAGTTCAAGGCCAGATGGGACTTCAGGGAGACCCTGTTTAAACAACAAAGAAAGAAAGCAATAACTGGAAATCATGGCTTTGTACTAGTGGGATCTCAAGCTTTAGTCACCTGTTGGATGTGTGTTGGTTGGCGCCAGAGCATGCAAAGATGTAAAAGGACAAAATCTTTGGGAAAAATGGAGATTTTTCTGAAAGAACCAGGCCACCGCATGTTTTATTGCTTATGCTGCCCTTCATTACGCACTTATTCAATAGTTATTTATTTTTTAGATATTTACCTGTACTAGCAATTTTTCTAAGCATTGGAAAATGGGTAACGAAAGCATAAAGAACTGACTATCCATCAACTCTAGAAGTTGACAGCCTGATAAGGGAAAGTAAAACACATCGTGTACAAAACAGGCTGTTGTTAGTTATGAGAGTTATGGATGGTGCTTTGTAGAAAGAAATTTAACGCCTGCTGGAAGTTTCCAGGAAGAGATTACTGAAGGATATGAGATTTGGCCTGGTCCTCAGGAAGAACAGGGTGCTGGAAGAGAGCAGGGAAAAGCAGGTGTGATTGTAAAGGAAAGCGGTGACTGGAAATAAGCCATTCTTTTAGGACAGCATGAGGCATGTATCATGAGGCATGTAATCTGAGCTCCTAAATACACTAAATAGATAAGGAGACATCTGAAAAAAATGCAGGTGAAGAATGAGGAAAAAGTCATACTAGTCTTTGATGAAGAAAATAAAGGAGGATAAGGAGGAAGAAGAGGAGGAGGAGGAGGAGAAGGGGGAGGAGAAGGAGCACAGGGAGGCTTTGCAATAGAGAAGCTAGTAGAGTTTTAGAAGTTATATGTTGTTATAAGAGGAAAATGGGTTTTGGAATGAAACTGGCTCCAGGATAAACTTTGCTTCAGCTTGTTCTTGGACCTACCTGAGGTAGGTCATCAATATCTCCAGGCCTCGCTTTCCTTTTCTTAGACAAGTTCCCCATGTGTTATAGAAAGATTGGTGGGAGGGGTGGGTCCAGTAATCTCCCCAAGTTGAGTGAGGGTCAGATGAAATAACACGAAATCTAAAAAGCCCTCAGGGATTCCTTGTGGTTAACTCACTACCTAGATGTGTCGCACAAACAGAAGACTCTGATCAGAGATAAACCTCCGGGTTTTGAGTCAATGTACTGCTAAAAGTGGAGAATAATGACTGAAAATGAAGTGAAGGAGGAAAATGAGGTCACCGTTCAGCAGGCACCTTTAAAGAAGCTCTGGCTGGGTGAAAGACCAGATATGAACTTCAAACAATAAAAGCATAAAATATAGTGAATGAGAAATTCTGTCTTTGAGTTCCATTGAAACTAAAGGATAAAAGGTGATGAACTGACAAAATTGATTACATCTGAAGTTATGGATTCTATATAATAAGTAATGATAAATAAGGTTGAGGGAAAATGGCAGCCAAGGAAATGCTTATCAATCATATGACTGACATAGAGTTGATTTCTGAATATATAAGAGCTGTAAAGCACAAATTCAAATATAAGAAATAACTAAACAAAACAAAGAATGTGAATGATTCATTTATAAATAAAACAGAAATGATCAATATACAAAAGAAAACCTATTAAATATTGAACAATGAAATTCAAATAAAATAAGCCTCTTTTCAAATACTTAGAGTGGAAACTTGACTAAAAAGAATTGAAAAGAGTTATTTTTGTAAAGGGGAAAGAAAGGGTTACTCAAATTTAGTACTGGAGTCAGGCAAAATAGAAAATATAGCATTCTTGCAGATGTTTAATTTGGTGATAGATTTCCATAAACAATGGTATTCCTACTGATGTATCAAATTCTCTTTAGGGAATTTACCCTAAAAAAAAATATAAATGTTTATTGCACTTTTGGTTAAATTTGTAAGAAATAAGAATAGACAAGATAAATAAGTTGTAATATGCCTACAATTTTTAGCTATTAAAATTAGTAATATAGACCTTTTTTGAAATGTAAAACTTTCACTAACAAATTTTTGAGGGAAGATGAGTAATATCCCATTTGTTTAAAATATATGTACATATTGTTATATAAAATGCATAGAAATATGTTCATTAAAATATTACCCTTCTTTTTTCCTGGATTAGATTTCTGATGAATTTTTCTATAATGCCTCAATTTTAAAATAAAGCTCTTAAATGGTTTTTGCCAAAAAAATCAAATTTTTCAAGTGAATATAATATAAAATAAGCATAAAATAAAAAGAAGGAACTCAGGAGGAAAGGAGAGAGGTTAAAATGCACCCATGGGATATGGATTTATGGAGCTGTCTGAGTGATGACATGGAAAAGCCAATGCCACTGAAAGAAAAGTTTCCTACTCACAATTTTCCAGGGAAGAAGTATGCTGCAGCAGGCAGGACCAGGCTTGATCAGTAGCAGGAGGAAAGCATGTCTAGAACTTGTATTCAGCTTTCTGTGAAGTTGCAAGGCAGGACAGGAGAAGAGCTTGAGATGGGATGATTTGAATAATGCAGCAAGGTCTGGGGTGTGGGAATGGTTTCTAGTTGTTTGGAAGCTGGCCTGTTGACAAATTACACGTACAATACCTCTACATGGGTCCATGCACACAGATGAAAGCTACATAACAAGAAACAGGGCCAAGCAGGAGAAACTTTCCTCTGGGTTGGTGGCCAGGGTAGTTCAAGAGAATCCCATAATTACACAGGCTATTGCCACAGCCCTTGTTTGCCTCCCAGAATTTGAAGGTAAGAGCATATTGCTGAAGACAGCACATACTTCAGATATAGGATTTGGAGTAATGAAACTGGAACTGACCTAGAAACCACTTCCAAACTGCTAAGGGATAGCATCAATGATGGTCCAACCCCAGGTTCAAAGCCTAGTAACCACATCAATCACTGGTGCAGCAAATGACATAGGTGTAGTAGTGGCACTTTTATCTTCGGGGTAATCAACAGCTACCTGATTGGACTTAACGCTTACTCAGTGGAAGGAAACTCATGTGTGGTACTGTAAACACTGCCAAATACTCATATCTGGGGGGGTCTTAGATCTTAGAGAAAACTCTAAGGTTGTCATATCCCTAGACAAATATAATTTCTTACTATGTGCAAAATATGGATCCTCATATTTACAATCAAGTCTCCCAGTTACCCACTCATCAAAGAAGCTTCTTTTGCAACAGTCAGAGACTACTACAGAGTTCCACATCTGGTCACACACAGACATTGTCTGTGAATTTCCCAAGCCTAAGTGGCACATCTACAAGGCAACCTCTACACCTCAGGCATATGGAATATAGAGCAAGGGGTAAAGAGGGCACCAACGCATCTCTCAATTATCATCAACAATGCTCCCTCATGCAACAGGTGATCAGGAACACAAAAGGTCACAAATGACAGAAACATGGAGAGTAAGAGTCTGCAGAGTGTGGGCCTTGAACAGGACTATTACACAGGACCCATGTAAACTCAAGCAGACAAAATCCCAGCACAGAATGGTGGAAATGAGCAACAAGCCACAATCTCAGTCGAAGAATTATTGGCAGCTGATTACTGCTGGGTGAGGAAGAGATGATCGTCTTAAAGGGAGGGACTCTAGATAGGGTCCAGCCTAGACTCCAGTGGATGAACTTGGTACACTAACTTGGCCTTAACACAAAAGACAGAGTGTATGAATTCCAGTGGGGTGGGGAGCTATGGGAGGGTGTCAGTAAGGAAGGGGGTATAATGTTGATTAAGACTGATTCAGATGTTCTGTATGGGGGCTAGAGAGATGGCTCAATGGTAGAACACTGGTTGCTCTTGCAGAAGACCCGGGTTCAAATCCCAGCACCCACATGGCAGCTAACAACTATTTGTAACTCCAGTCCCAGGGGATCCAACAGCCTCTACTGACCTCCACAGGCATTGCATGACATGGGTGCAGTTACCTACATGCAGGCAATACATGCATACACGTAAAATAAAAATAATAAGCCAGGTATGGTGGCACATGCCTGTAGTCTCAGCGCTTGGGAAGCAAAGGCAGGCGATCTCTGTGAGTTCAAGGCCAGCCTGGTCTGCATAGTGAGTTCCAGGACAGCTGGGGCTACAGGGAGAGCCTGCTTCAAAAAGACAAAAATAAATAAATAAATTTTTTAAAAGTTATATAAAAAATGTTCTGTATGGAATATACAAAAATTCAATTAAAAATTTACAAAAAATGAGAAGGTGGGATACCCAGAGCAAGTTGACTAACTAGATTATCCATGTCCATGAACTCTGTTTAATTGAGAGACTCTGCCTCAATGAATAAAGTAGAGAGTGATCTGGAAAATTGCTGATGTCAATGCATATGTGTGTGCACCACACACATGAACCCACACATGTGTAAGCACACATACACACATATGCGTGCACACACACACACATACACATATAAAAGTGGAAGAAAAGAGGTTCTCAAGCTAGTGAAGATTTTTATCATCTGAAGGATCTGTTTCTTCTAAGGTTCAAAACAGATGTGACATGGTGGAAATCTGCTTCATAAGCAGAGAGCTAGAGACAATGACTCCAAGTTTTCGATCTTTAAAAATGTAGCCTAATTTATTCCTGGAAAATAATTCAGGCAGAGTTTGGCAAAAGGTGTGAAAAGAACAGGAACAGACTTAAACAACTGTTTGGGAAATTCAGAATGCAATTCTACATGTGAGTAAGAGGATAGTCATCAAAGTCCAGATGAGGCTGGATTCAGGCACAGAAAGGAATATTCTAGTCTGAAGGTTATGGTTGAAAAATGGTTCATACTCCTAGACATTTGTCACCTATTCTTAAAATTCAAGACCTTCAACAAATGAATTTTTGTAGCAGACACCGGTAAAAAACTCTGCTCCTGACAACAATATTGAAAGCCATACTGATCACTGTCCCATTCAAAACCCTTTCCTCCATTCTGATGGACTCTTGACTCATGCGAGAAGTATTCCTCCATTCTTCTGTCCCAAGGAGCTGCCTGAAGAGCCTTTTCCTCCATCCCAACCCCTGCTGCAGTAGGAGGAAGGAGTAAGGAAAAATTGTTCTACAGCTTTCCCTAATATCTGACCTCCTGAATATTTTTACAGATATAACTAATCTGTTTATAGTCTTTGACATTTTTTTTTAGAGACTGGGTCTTACTACATGTAATCCGGGTCATCCAGTATAGCCTGGAACTCATAATCTTCCTGCCTCATCTCCCAAATTCTGTGATTACAATCATGCACCACTGTGTTTGGTTTATATTTTTTTCTCTTCAATGAAATGTACAATAATCTTTGTAACCAGCTCCTATGTGAGATTCAGACAGAAACAAATTTGTTCATGAATTTATTAATTATTCCACTCTTTATTTCAATAGAGTTAATTATGTGCAATGCACTATGGAAAATGACCTAATTGTCATAAATTCATTTCTTTCTGTTTGGTTTTGTAACTGATGTTTTCAAGTGCTCGAGTGAGGGCAGATGACGGAAAGGAACATGAAATAGCCCCCACATGTCAACTGATTCCACATAACAAAGCCTGGCTGTGTGAGGCAATAAATGTGTTCTGTTGACATCTGGCTGAGGAGTGCCAATAGGGACATAATCAGAGGAGTAAGAAGCCAACGTGGCTGTTTCTCTGGCCCTTGTCTTCTTGCCTTGCAACTGTGCATTCTTTACTCCTGATATGGAGGCTATTTACAGTATATTCCAGGGAGATAACCCATGGCGTTGGCCCTCCTCTCCTTTGGAAATATTAGGTTTTGTCTCTTGGGGGAGTCAGAAAAATTGTTTATGAGTTTAAAAATACATCATGCATTTGATCTTGATTGTGCAAGACTTGCTCCTCTTTCATGAAGTCTCCAACACAGGATGACAGAACAGAAGATATCCACAGGGAGAATGAAGAAAGAGTTTTTTTCCTATGGGGCGCGTTGTCTCCTATCTGGAGATAAGAGGGCCAGGAAAAGAAGAAATGGTACTGTAGGGAATCACTGCAGAAAGCTAATGCCGTTTACCAAGAAATGAAATCAAAAGTAGAATAATCACCCACTGGTGGGAGGGAATTTACACCCAAGCCAACTTTCTCCATTGCTTTCTTCAGTGGATTCTGAGAAGTAACATGGACAGGAAAATCAAGCAGGAGTTGTACAATACATTTGAAATCTCCAAAGGAGAGATTTCAAAAGTTTCAGCCAGGTCAATAATTATGCCGTTGTGTACCTCATTACCTAGGCACCAACATAGACCAATCATATTTTTAAAAATGTTTTTTGAATCACACAAATCATTTCCTGTTTCCTTTTGCCACACATTCTCTCTAGACAATCTCATTCATCCACATAATTCAATGCTTCATGTAAGATGTTAAACTCTAACCTGCGGACTGTAGATGCTACTTCTTAATGGAGCTCTAATCATCCTGTAAAGCTGTACTGCATGGTTCGTAGATACCTCAAGCACAATGTGCTCAAAACAAATCTCTCATGTCCTCCTCCCAAAGCCAATATCTTTCTTATCCTGGGAATGATTACCATATCAACAATCTTTCCAACTCAGAAAGTGTTCTCATTACCGCAATTGTCCTAAGTCTTTGATATTTGCAGTCTTCTTTGGAAAAATAAAATACACTTCTCAGAAGTCTGGCTGATCAGCTCACTGATACAGAATGGTGAAGATTTTCTTTATTGTCTGTTTGCACTCAGTGCCAATGGCCAGTCTCTTCTTAAAATGTCTTCCTGGATTCCTACAGCTTCCTTTTCATTATCCATTTCCTTCAGAAATTTGTTTCTTTCTCTTGTCCTCCTTACACACTTTAGTGATATTATTCCCAGTGACCATACTAAGAAATGACCTGTTGTCACTCTGTAGTAATGTGTCCAAGAAATCTGGGATCAGTTTCTTCAGTAATTTTAGGGTTTCTGATCTGAACGACTGGTATAAAGATATCTTGCATGCAAATTGTGAAGGAAATTCAAAATAGAACTGTCTTTACTGCACACCAAAATTTATCTGAACCTTGCTCCTAGCAGGACCGAGTGATGGAGATTAGCTAGGTATTCTTGAAGCTTCCTAACTCTCCTTCCATGACATTTGCCCCCTTGCATATCCCTGTTGCCATGTGACTGACTTCTAGCCTATGAGTGTAAATAGTATACCCATAGAAATCTTTCCTTGGTGTTTCTTCCTGCTCTCTTCCTTAATTTGCTGGCTTAAATGGAGTAACTGCAGAAAATGGCAGAGTCTCTGCTGTCTTTGATCATAAAAATATTTCAGGAAGAAGGGATAGTGTATAGATTTATTCAATCCATCTAGTACTGTTGCATGGCCATGAAATGAAATATTCCAAATAATTGGAATTTGGGGATTATCTGTTACAGAAGCTGACAGTTTACTAATACAGACATGTGAAAGCTAACAGAATATAACACATGGCTATTCCCTGATAGTCCATGCCTTCTGGTCTTTTAGTCATTATAAATTTTCTTACTTCATGGGTTATTAACTTTTCTTGCTGCAAGGATACCTCAGGTAACTTTATGAATTCTATGAATATCTTAGAGATGAAAGTGTTTTTACATGCTTCAAATAAACCACATAATATTATAAAAGAAGGAATTTGGTTAAAATAGTTACCATTATCTTCAAAAATTTTTATATGCATATCACCGTGAAGGTTGGCTAGGGTTGCTTGCCTGGAATATTAACATTGGAGGATGGACGGATGGTCTTTGTCAAGGCAATGCATAATGTCATGGCACGCATTTTCTGTGTTCAATTTTTTCTCTTTCTGTTGGCTGCAGTGTAGAAGTACCAACACAAAAAGAAATATGAAGATATTTGGAATGACAGCTCCCATAGATGGGATTTCAAGGCCAGGATAGACATTTTTCAAGAAGTACTAGAAATCCCTGAGGATTTTTGAGTTAGACTACAATGTAGTGAAATTTTAATTCTAAGAGCCATGAGGTCATATTTGGCTAGATCAGCATCTTTGATACAGTCTATATCAGAATCCATTCAGTAACACATAATGGAAATAACTCACCTCCTTCCAAATATTTATCAACAAATACACATAAAAAGACAATGTGCTGCAGATGTCTGGGTAACCAGAGTGGGTGACTGAAGAATGGTGCCTGGCTATGGGTTGCCTGATGGTCAGCTGGCAGCACTGTACACAAAGACGATGATTATGTGTAATGTGCTGTTAGAACTAAAAACTACCACAGTTTAAAAGAATTCTGAGCTCTATCTTCTTAACTTATTTTAAAGTGTGCAAGACTGTACTGTTAACTAGGTTCTGTGTTGTACAGGACATAAACTGCAGTCATCCTGCACAGCTGAAACTTTATATCCATTGAACAGTTACTCATTTCCCAATCTTCCTAGTTCCTGGAAGCCAGCATTCTGCTAATTTGATGAGTTTGGCTATTTTAGATACTGCATGTAAGTGGAATAATCACTAAATAATTTCACTTAGCACCTGCCCACTGGATTTATCCATGTTACCACAAATGGTCAGACTTCTTTCTACTTTTCCAATAATTATTATTTCATTTTTATGCTTCAAATTAGTAAATTATCAGATCTTATCCCTATTTTCTATTCCTTCCCCCATTCCTCCCTGTATTCCCTTACTGCTATCTCCTCCCAACTTCATGGGCTCTTTTTATTTTTTATTATTTTTTTAATTGTCAGGACTTTTTCACTTTTTTATTGATCTTTTTAAATTTCATACAACATTTCCTGGTCAAATCCAGACCCCCTCCCCCATACATACTTTCCCCCTGCCCCCCACTGAACCCTATGCACTCTACCATACATGCGGAGTCCTATTCATTCAGGTGTTTGTACCCAAATGTCCTTCAGTGTAAATGCATCCACTGGAGCCTAGTCAGTGCATCCAGTGGTTGTATTTAAGTAATACTCTTCCCTCACCCAGCAGCAATCAGTCTAAATAATTCTCATTCTAGTGCTGACCTGCCACCTATTTCTCACCTCCCCCTTTGGACCCTTGTTTAATTAAGCTGACATGGGTATCCCATGTTTGATGCCACCACTGCCACAGGCTCACATGAGCAAGCCTCCAGTGGCCTGGAAACCTCCACATCCCTGTGTTCATGAACCAGGCCTGGCTCTTACAATCTTTCTGCCTCCTCTTCCACAGTGGTCCCTGAGCTGTGGGTGGGTGAGGTTCCATATAGGAGTCCTATCCTACACTCTACAGTCTCTCATTCTCCAAAGTTTCAGTTGTGGCCTTCTGTGTGCATTGCACTTTGATGTACACAGAAGTCTCACTGGTGAGAGTTGAGGGGTGAATTAGCCATCCCTCTATCCCTTATTCTGCTTTGTTCCATGAGCCTTAGTTGTAGAGATTTGATGGCAGATGTGTCACCTAGTACTGGGCATCTCCCACACATGTTCTCTGTGCCTGACCAGATGTGCAACTCTCCAGTAGCTTCCATATGTTGCAAAAGGAGGCTGTTGTGATGAGTCCTGTATGGCATGCTTGTCACTCTAAGGGAGGTCTCTTCTATCTGGCACTTCATTCCCTGCCAAGCAGCTCCCATAATGTTCAGATACTCTATGTGCATTTCTTATACGGTTTCTAGGGCATCACTAATTTACTGAGCATACTTTGTTCTGCCTGTATGTGCAAGAGTATAGGGACATCTACTGGAGTATGGGTAGCCTCTCAGGGACTGCATCCTTGAAGAAAACAGATCAACCTCTCTATGGGCATACGCGCATGCACACACACACACACACACACACACACAGAGGCACCTGGGCACACACGTTCCTACACACATAAGAACATGGCATGCATGTGCACTTACAAAACAGGGGTATATTTTATTAAAATGTTTAGGAGTTTGTCACTACATTTATTGCCAACCAGCCAGCTATCCTTCTGTGTTACATGTAAGCTGAAATTTCTAATTGACCCTGAACCTGAGAGCAAGATAAAGCAAGATATTTTGGGTATGTGACTAATAGATGGCTCTGTATATCTTGTAAGTATATGCATGCATTCTCCTGATAACTAGATAGGATATAAATGTCTTATTCTATGTGGATGCTGCTTTGTGTTTGTGTATGTAGTTGGGTTCCCTTCCTTTTGCTCTCTTTCTCATAATTACTTTCACCATACTAACCCCTGTTCATAAGAAAATGAGATTGCTCAAAGCAGCACAAGGTCAAATCTGGAAAAGGATGAGCTTGGTGTCTTCAGGGATCAGTGGCTACTTCAATGATTTATGGTTTTATTTACATGAACAATTCCAGTCTTGAGGATTACTTAGGGAGGAGGAGGACTGGCCAAACACCACAATGGAATTTCTTCTCATACTTTAGATTCCAACTAATAAACAAAGGATATGATTTCTTCTTGTCAACATGTTGACATGTCTGACATGATGATCAGATCCTGTTGATAAGCAGAGGCAGAGCTGTGGCCCAGCCATGTGGTGGATATGGATAGAGCTATAGAGTCCTGTCTGCCTCAGCAGAGGAGCAAATACCAGGATGCTCTGCAGGTGGTTGTGTCATTCTTGATGTGTTTCCTTCTGTCCAACCAGTTGCTAATATAAAATTTATAAATCTAATCCTGTGATAGGGAAAAGTTGGATGGGAGATTTTGTATTTAGGAACAATATGCCTATGGGGCTTTGAAACAGAAAAGTATTGAATTGTTTGTGTCACTGTTTTATGTAGGTAGAATGTTCTAGTTAGACAATATTTCAAGATTTATGAGGACATCAGGCTAAAGAATGTTATATTTTTTAAATATTCACATGGTCACTTTCCAGCTGAGGGAGACCTCATGGTTCCTACTGCTTCGGCTGAATGATTTTCCCTTCTGACTTCCCAGGCCAGGAGAGTGACTTAAGAATTTGAAACTTCCTAGGAAGAAGCTTGAACTTCTTGGTGCTTGTGGATAGCATGGTCAGAGAAGAAGCCAATCCCATGTTAACAGGAGCATCTACTTTGGGGGACATAACAATAGAAAGTTCAATGGAGTAGGAGTTAAAAATGTTGGCTTCAGGCCTCAGCTGTATCACAAAGCTAACTATTTGATTCTTGTTTTATTGTGTGTATGTGGCTGTGGGTGTGCATTTACTTTTGTGTGCACAAGTGCCTGTATGTATTTATGTGTGTGTGTGTATGTGTGTGTGCGCACGCGTGTGTGTGTGTATACATGTGGAGGCCAGAGGACAAATACATGTGTCATTTATCAGGTGCCCTTGACTGAACTTTTTTGAGACAGGGTCTCTCCATGGCCTGGAACCCATTATACATGGGTTATCCTGGGACCAAACTATCTCCTCTTCCCCAGCTCTGATATTACAAGCGTGTGCCCCCATACTTAGCTTTTTATTTTCTATGGGTTGATTGCACACACATCATCATGGTTTTAAGAGAAGCCCTTTACCAGCTGAGTTTTCGCTCCAATCCTGCTTCTTCTCCAGCGCTGGGGATCATTATGGCAAACTGTACATGCGCCATTCAGATCTCCCTTAGAAAGAACTGAGATTAGTTCACATCTCCAACTGCTCATCCCCCAGGATCCATTGCAGCCTCCTTACCGAGACCACATCCTTCCTGGGAGGCTCTCAAGACTGAACCTAGCATGGGCACAAAGTTAGAGACATCCTGAACAACACACAAAACTTCTCTGAATGCCATTGCTCCAGGGTTCCCAGTTACACATCCAGTTCTTAAGGACGTCAATGGAGCGTGTTGCTCTGCCTATCATAACTTGCCTTCTTCCTCCTCTAGCTCCTTTTTCCAGTGTCAGACATGCAGCTCACTTACAGACTCCTCTGCCTGCTACTGCTGTTTATGTTACCCCCATATCACTTGCATATTAAACTCCCTTTTGATGTTTGTTTCTTGGATGTCTTGAATTGACACTATTAGTAAATTAATGTGTGTCATCTCTTATCTGCTATGTACAGTTCCCTGATTTTGTAGTAATTCAGTTCCAAATAAATCCTGTAACCTTGCTGCTCCTTTCTAACTCCAAAAATGATTATGGTGGGGGCATCACATGGATATCCTGCCATTTCATTCTAATATGGGGGTGGGCACATGAGCCAGGTCAAACATATTGTATGCTTATCTTTCTAGTCAAAACCAGCCACTAGCATAGGCATGGCACCAAAATTGTCTAAGCAGAGTCTTCCTATGGGATATAGCACACTAACAGAAGGCATTTTCTCCCTCCTGTTAAAGATGAGCTTAGAGTGTGAAGTTAGAATTTCTGGTAGCCTGTTACCTTGCACAGAGAAGAGACTGAGACAAGGAAGTAAAACATCAAAGAAGAGCAGAGGGAGGGAGCTGAGGGTTCACACTCCTCAGTCTAGAAGTTCTCAAATCTTTCCACTTTTCTACAGTTTTTCCATGGATTTTGAAACCTAGGACAGATTCCTTTACTTACATCTCTTGCTTTTTTACTTTTTAAAACATATTCTGTTTTAATTATATTTCTGTCACTTATATGTGAAACATTTTGAATAATGGAATTAGTTCCCGAGAAACTGATTCCATAAACTCACTTTTATGAACGGATGGATTCTGTTAGAAAAAGAGTGGATTTAGGATGGTATGAAATATCAAAAGTACAAATGTATAAAGGAAAAATGTACCATTGAAGAAATCACAAAAAATAAAGTTGGGTGCTGAGATGACTTAGTGGTTAAGAACACTGGGTGCTCTTGCAGAAGACCTCGGTTCTGTTCCCAGCACCCACACTGTAACTAATAACTATTTGTTAGTCCAGTTCCAGGGATCTGACTCTCCCTTCTGGCTTCCAAGGGCATTGCATGAATGTGATGTACTTACATACATGCAGGTGGAAGACTCACATACAAAATAAAAATAAACACAATTTAATATTAAGAAAGTAAAATTATTGTTTCATTAAAAAATTATCAGGCGTAGGGGCTGGAGAGATGACTCAGCAGTTAAGAGCACTGGCTACTCTTGCAGAGAACCCTGATTTGGTTCCAAGCACCCACATGATGGCAAACAGCTGTCTTTAACTTCAATTCCAGGGGAATCCTATGCCCTCTTCTGACCTCCATGGGCACTGCACAACAGGGATGCACTTACACACATGCAGGCAATACACTCAAACACATAAAATAAAAATAATTTTAAAAGATCAAAATAAAATATCATCAGACAAGAAATAGGAAGTCAGTCAATCCTTTTGGAACAAGTTGTAGACACTCTGGACAGAGAGACCAGGTCTAGGACTATGGGCATATTTTTCAAAAAAGGCACTGTCAGTACTCAGTAAATATTCTGCTAACTTAAACTAAGAAGATGGTAGTTGATTTTATGAAAAGTTTGTCTCACTGAGTTATCTGAGCTCTCAAGCACAAGTCAGGTTCCCTGAGAGTGAGACCACAAACCATATTCTTTTTCTGAGACCACAAGCTATCTTCTGCCTCCAAGTCAGAATGCACCATCTGGGGTGAAACTGAGAGAAAGGTAGCAGGCAAAGGAGGCTAGAAATATCCAATGGTCATGAAAAACAACCATGAAGGCATAGACATCAGGGTACCTGGGAGGAGTTGGTGGTCCAAGGCCTTTTATAGTGTGTCCATAAAGAAGCCAGATCAAGATGCTTGGATTATATGGAAGACCAACAATTTGAATCTCCATCAAACCAATGATTTTAAATATTTTCAATGCTTATTTAGTGTGATTGACTTAGTACCACCCAATAATTCTGTGCTGGGCCCCTACATACTTTGACAAATGATTTACACAGGACTCATATTTTAAGAGTCCCATGAGAGTGAGAGTCAATCAGCACATTTGTGACTTGGTGTTAATACAGCTTCTAAGTAGATGTGTGTACTCATGCCAAGGGTGTGTGGAGGTGATATTTCTCAGACTGACTGCCTCAAACCACCTAGGGCAGAGGAAGGGATGGTTGGGGGTGGGCAGAAGCAGGAGAGTTGTTTTTTCACTCTTATTGTATAGTTATCTGAATTTCTATCTCTATATATCTTTCATCCCCTTATTCACTGTACGTTGAAGTAGCCACTGTGAACTGCCAACCAAAGCCTAAGTACGTGCCACATGAAACTTAGTCTCGAACATTCAAGAACCATTATATCTACATTTTAAAATTAACAAAAGGATGAAATTAAGATATTTGGTGGTCAATTTACTGGAGTAAACAGTATCAAGGAAGAAATGAGTAGAGTCACTGAGAAGACAGCATATGATGGTGAGACAGAGTGGTGTGATCTTGTGGAACATGTTGGTGCCATGAGCCACGGATCTCATCTCAGTGTCAGCAGATGGGGAGAGGCTTCCCAGAAGCTAATGGAGCACCTCCTGGGGAGGATAGGGCAGTAACCCCTGAGCTAACCACAGTTTGCATTCCACAATCCCATGTCAGACCTCACAGGCTCAATTTCCTCAAGAGCAGACTTCTGTATCGATTGTCAGTTAACAAAAACTTGACACTCTGTGGGGAGAAATCATGTTGTTTTGCCAGAGTCATGAAGACTGTCGATTAGGCCAGATCTTTGGAGATCATTGAGCTTTTCCATTCCCCTATGTCTTCAAGGGTCAAACACTTGATGTTCATCTTTATCTCTGTTGCCTTGGATTTCTCTGGAGTCCTCAGACTAAGATCCCAGACTCCCCACTTCTTGCCCCACACATGCTTTCCATTCCCACATTGTCATGAATGTACTCCCCACTCCACCCTTGAGACTCCTTTGCCCACATAACAACTTTCATCTTGGCTCTTGTGACTTGGAATTCTAACTCATCCCAGAGACTAAACTAGTCTCAGCTTCGTCTGTCTCCCTGCCTCTCCCCACCACAATAGTTTCCCTTCCTAAATTCTTAATAAACTCAATCAACAGTCACTCAAAGTTCTCTGATTAATAATACTTGAGACACAGAAATGATATGAACATAGGACCCCCTCCTCTATTCTCCAAAGGAGCTCACATTCTAGTGGAGGTAGACAGAGGTATACATAGCATATTCAAAGCCAGGGTAATTCATGGGAAAGATCAGATAGTTCTGACTAGACCAAAGAAGGAAACTGTCATGGAAAAAGTGATATTGACTCGGATTATGAGTGACAGGTGAGATTTCAATAATTAGGAGAGTATGGAACTAACTTCCATGTGCATAAGCATCAGAGGTATGAAATCATAGCAGAAGCACTGAAATCAACAGGCGGTGGCTACGGAAATATGCACGAGGAGCCCACTCTGAGAGCTACTTTATTTTACAATCAATGGTCGCTGGCGGTCACATGTATGTCTAATTGCAACTTTTCTCTCCATTTGCTCCACAGAGCAGGAAGCTGACGCCCTTCTGCATTAGCTAGAGCAGAGACAGACCTCTGGCAGGTGTTCCACAAGGGTCTGATCTGTGAAGGGGTATTGAGAACCTGCGGGAGAAAAAGCAGAAATGATTTCATCAAGCAAGCATGTGATTGCACTAAGCAATCTGTTTTCATAGGATGAGGTCCCAGTTTCAGAAGGGATGGGCCACAGTGCGGTACAAAGCCCTGGAGGACATGCTTGCAGCTGCCCTGTGTCTCTATTAACTCACTGACGTAGATGGAGTGAGCTCTACTTTGCAGTTTACTTTAAGACATGCACTTGAAACCAGGGTTTGGTGGATGGAGTCACCACAATTTCACTGGGACTATGGCCAGCTGAATGGTAACTGGGTCAGGCAAGTCCAGACCTTTGCTAAAACATTTATAATGAATAGAGTCAATTCCTTTTTTATTTTTTTCTTTTTCCTTCAAAAGGTTCAGGAAGTCACTCTCAGAATTTCTAGGCTGTGAGAATTTGGGGAGTAAAGGAAACTGAATCTGGAGATAGTCACAGAGTTTTGAATAAGTAATTGAGAGGGTCTTTGCCTACAGCTCTTTACTCTGCTTGCAAATGGTTCTAATGGTCAAAAAAGAAATTTTTATAGCTCTACATCATGTCTTCCCATTGGTTGATGTTCAGTCTAACACATAATATGTAATGAAATTATGTTGATTAAGTGATTACTTAAACTACAGACCTTGTCTCAGGGGTCCCCTATTTGCAAAACTTCTTCATTGCAGATGCCTCTAACACTGCGTGCAGTTCCTGCTCTGAGGCGCTCCTATCTGTCCCTATGTTCTCTTTGTTGCTAGGGAGTAGAGGTACTGTATGCTTTGTTATTCACTCTGATCAGAGTGGTATTTGCTTAGTCCCTGCCAAAGAATTATGTCTTCATCAGCTCGGTTTTCTTGGTTTTGGCAAATCCTGGTTATTTTTCCCAATTACGAAGTCATGATTCATCTTGTAAGATCTCCTGATTTGAAATTGGAACAACACATTGGATTTGTTAAACTGAGAAGAGCTGGGAAAGATAAGGGGCCTTGAGTGATCCCTGTTGTTGGTGGAGCCACAGGAAAGGAAAGTTGAAAGAAAAGACAGGGATTCTAGAAGAATTTTAATCTACTACAAGTTTTGACAGGGTGAATATCGTCACTTTGTAAAATTCTTAGGAGTGATCATTTTGGATATTGAACTAGTATTTAAATTATGGACAGACTAGAAAATCTCACCTCATAATTTTTAGTTTTTAATTTTTTTATCCCCATTTGTTATTTCTTCTCACATTTCTTTGGTCAGAATGAATCAGATGGTCCTCCCAAGATGCAGAAATACAGATGCAATTCCCTGTCACTTGGAAGAGAAAAGCAATCAAATATTGGCAACAGCAAAGGTGCTGACAATGTTTCCCCTTCTGGTCACCAAACCATTGCTTCACTTTTCTTCCCATACAGAAGAGACTTAACCTCTGATTCAAGATCTTATGCCTTCATCCCTAGAAAGGAACCACCTGAGATGCCAGGCATGAACAGCAGTCTCTGCAGAAGGTCTGATGGGTTTTCTTTCAAACCAAAGATTCCTGTGTTATGTCATAATGGGATAGAGTCAAAGTTACCATAACAGATGTTGCTGTGCTGGATCAAGAATGAGAAGTTACCGTCAGTCACTGAACTGACAATATTGCAATCAACCTGGGAGATTTTGGTGAAGGAGATTCTTCAATTAGGCCCCAGGTCTACTCTCTTATGGGAAGTTCCTTTGTCCTGTGAGTGAGTGTTTTCCATTTTCATCTTTCTAGGTCTCTTCTGATAATGGATGACATATGATCTTTGGGAGCTGCTTGGCTTTCTTTGACATTTTGCCATTATTCCTGTTTTTTTTTTTTAAGTTATTGAATTCTATGTGTATTTCATTCCGAACATCTCAAACAATCTTAATCATCTTTAGATCCCTAAACCCACTAGCACCATTCCATAGCCCTCTACTGGAGCCCATATACTCTATCATTCCTGTTAAGGCCCACTGTGTAGTCAGTGTCCCCAGCCATTCCTCAGTGCAGGTCCATCCACTGAGGTCTGGTCAGCCTATCTAGTGTTCCTTGTTTTAGGAAGATCAGCTCTTCCTCATCTAGCAGCAATCAGTTGCCAATATTCCTTTAGATAAGATTGGGGTCTGCTGTCCATCTCTTCTGATAATGGATGACATATGATCTTTGGGAGCTGCTTGGCTTTCTTTGACATTTTGCCATTATTCCTGTTTTTTTTTTTTAAGTTATTGAATTCTATGTGTATTTCATTCCGAACATCTCAAACAATCTTAATCATCTTTAGACCCCTAAACCCACTAGCACCATTCCATAGCCTTCTACTGGAGCCCATATACTCTATCATTCCTGTTAAGGCCCACTGTGTAGTCAGTGTCCCCAGCCATTCCTCAGTGCAGGTCCATCCACTGAGGTCTGGTCAGCCTATCTAGTGTTCCTTGTTTTAGGAAGATCAGTTCTTCTTCATCTAGCAGCAATCAGTCACCAATATTTCTTCAGATAAGATTGGGGTCTGCTGTTCATTTTCCCAGCTCTATGCTGGGTTATTGTCTGCCTTTGCATGGGACTTGTGTATGCTGACACCACTGCCATAGAATCATATGAGTTGGTTCCTAGGAGCTTGTTGGACTCTGTTTCCATATGGTCATGCACCTCTTCCCGGGTTCTTACAATCTGTCTGTCCCCTCTTCTGCGATGATCCCTGAGGCTATGTCTGTGGGGGGTGAAGTTTAATAAAGGAGCCCTGTGCAAGGACCATGATTCAGCAGACCCTTGCTCTCTATGCTTTGGCTGTTTGTGACCTTTTGTGTTCCTGGCCCTCTGCTGAATGAGGGAGCTTCAATATTGAGAACTGAGAGATTCATTAGTGTCCTCCTCTTTACCCCTGTTTTGTGTTCCGTGAGCTTTAGGTGTGGAGGTTGCATTGAAGATGTGCCACTTAGGCCTGGGAAATTCATAGACAATGTCCATGTGTGACCAGTTGTGGTACTTGGTAATAGTCTCTGCCTGGTGCAAAATGGGATATTTGTCTGTAAATATAAAGATACATATTTTGCATATAATAAGAAATCATATTAGTCTAGTGATGTGACAATCTTCAGGTTTTCTATAAGATCTATGACCACTCCAGCCATGTGTATTTGGTTATGTTACAGTACCACACTTGAGTTTCCTCCCATTGAGTGGGCTTTTAGTTCAATTAGGTATTTGTTGATTGCCCCCAAGATAAAAGTGCCACTACTATATCAGTGACATATGCTGTGCTGGCCATTAATGTGGTTATTTGGTCTTGAAGCTGGTGTTGGATCATCCATTGATGTTTTGCCTTGGCACCTTCATAGTATTCTCCAAAGCTATGAGAGCTCACCTTCAGGGGAAGTGGTCTCTGGTCAGTTACAGCTCTATTGCTCCAAGTCCCGTGTCTGAAATATGTTCTATCCTCAGCAGTAGGGTCTTATCTTTAAGTTCTGGGAAGCCATCAAGGGCTGTGGCAATATGCTGAGTAATTTTGAGAGTCTTTTGGACCACCCTGGCCAACAACTGAAAGGAAGGTATCTCCTGTTTGGCACTGCTTCTTGTTATGTAGCCTTTAGCTCTATACATGGAGTCATGGAGAAATAATGTATGTATAATTTGTCAGTAGGGTTTTGGACTGATATGGTTCCCTCTGGGTTTTTGAAGCTAGTTGGTATTATTTATCTCTCCTCTCTCTGTCTCTCTCTGTCTCTGTCTCTCTCTGTCTCTCTTTCACTGTCTAACCCTTCCCCCCAGTTTCCCCATTTAAAGGGTCCCCATTTTCCCCATTTCTCCCTTGATAACACCTGTCTCTTATAGTCTCACTTCTCTTGAGCTCCTTCTTTCCCTTTATCCCCAAGGTTCCTTATGTAGCCCTCCCTCCTGCCACCAGGAAGGTAAAGGGAAAGAAAGAACCCGAGAGTGAAGAACAGTAGAAAACAGGTGTTACTGAGGGAGAAATGGATATTCCTGCTTTTAAATCAGCTGGTTCTTTCCTGAGTTCAGCATTTCTTTGTAACACTTTGCCAAATGTTGCCACACTTGATTTCATTAAATCCATTATCTGTTTCTCATATTTCTATGAGAAATTATTTAAAAAATATTTTTATTTATTATTTTTATGTTATACATATGAGTGTATTACTTGTGTGTAAGTGCACCTGCACCAGTGTCATGCAATAACTGCAAAGGTCAGAAAAAGGGTGTTGGATCTCCTGACTACAAAGGGTTATTGGTCTCCATGTGGGTGCTGGGAATTGAATCTGAATCCTCTGCAAGAGCAATCAGTGTTCTTAACGATTAAGTCATCTCTCCAGCTCCTTATGAACAATTATTTTAGCATATATTTTTGAACCATATTCTATGAATCATCATTTTTCCCCACATCCAATGTATTTGTCCTTGGGAACTTCTTTCTACTGTGCTCTTACTTGTAACCAAATACAGATGATACCTATGTAACATTTTGGGGTTGATTTTTGCTTTTTGTACCAATTTTATACCATTCATATTAAATTAGGTTATGGTTCATGACCTGGTTTGGGTTTTCATGCTGTGGTAAAACACAGACTTAAAGCAACTTGGGGGAAGGAAGGGTTTATTTCATCTTACAGCTTATAGTCCCTCATTGAAAGAAGTCAAGGCAAGAACTCAAGGCAGTATTTGGAAGAAGAATCTATGGACAAATGCTGCCTACTGCCTTGCTCCCCCATAACTTGTCTATCTACTGTTCTTATACGGTCTGGTCTCTCCACCCCAACCCAAGGAATGAAACTGCTGACAGTGGATTAGGGCCTCCTACAGGAAATAATGATTAAGAAAATGTTTCAAAGACATGCCCACAGACCAGTTTTCTGATGGAAGAATTCCTCAACTGAGGTTCTCTCTTTCCAGGCAACTTTAGTTTGTGTTGACTGACAAAAACTAACCAGAACAGTGAAATAACAAATTAACACTGTAATCTTAGCAGCTTAATACACAAATTGCTTTCTTCTCTTTTCATGACAGTTGCTATTAGCTAGCTCCTCATTAAATATTCTATATATCATATGTCTGAGTTTTATTTCTGTTGTTCTGATAAAAAATACTGTCTAAAAGCAGCTTGGGAAGGAAATGGTTTATTTCCTCCTATACTTCCAACATTGAAGGAAACCAAGGCAGGGACCAAGGCAAGAACCTAGATGCAGCAAATGAAGCAGAGACTACAGAGAAACACCTTGTACTGGCTTGCACCCCCGGGTTCATGCTCAGTTAGTTTTCTTATACAACCTAGGCCCATCTGTCTGGTAGTAGCACTGCCCACAATGGACCAGGCTCTCCTTTAGCAATTAGCAATTAGGAAAATGCCTCACAGACATGAGCGCAGACCAGTCTGATGTAAGAAATACCTCAATTGAGGTTACTTCTTCCCAAGTGATGCTAGTTTGTATGAAGGTGACAAAAACTAACCAGAACTACTGGCCCTTATGAACTTGACACACACATACACATCGTGATTAAACCATAGCTTTTCCTTTCTTGCTTATCCCGAAGTCATGTCAGTATCACAATATAAAACACAGTCCAACTTTAATAAGTCTTGCAGGCTTTAAAAAGTTCAACACTTGGGCCAGGTGTGGTGGCATATGCCTTTAATCCCAGCACTTGGGAGACAGGAGCAGGCTGATCTCTGTGAGTTCAAGGCCATCCTGGGCTACATAGTTAGTTCCAGGCCAGCTGGGGCTACAGAGAGACCCTGTCTCAAAAAAACCAAAACAATGTTCAACACTTTTAATGTTCACTGTCTCTTTAAAAGTCCAAAGTCTCTCAACTGTTTGATGCTATAAAATAAAAAATAAGTTAAATACACTCTTATTTCAAAAGGGAAAAAACAGACACTTAAGCAAAACCAAAGCTCAGGAGTGTCGCTAGGTATCCAACATCTGGGACTCATTCACAAGCTCCAAAGGGCTTGGGTAGCTCTCCTTCTCTGGCTCTATCCGCATACAACTTGTGTTGTAGATTCAGGTTGGTTCCATCCCACATCTGCCACTATCTTTGGGGGTCATCCCACAGTCCTGGTTTCTCCAGTATCCTAGTGTCTCCACTGCAACTAAGACTGCACTTTTACCAATGGCCTCCTGGTCTATTAGGCAGTCCAACTGTGCCACATGGTGCCAAGCCTCAGTTTCTCTTCTTGACCCCTTCAATCCTAGGGCTGTACCTTTACCAATGGCTTCTCCTGTCCTCTCATGGTGATAAACCTACTGCTCTTCATAACACCTTCATGCTTTCAAAACCAGTACCATATGAGAGATTCTTACACATTGCCAAGTTTGGCTTCCATTTTGAGATGCTGCTTAGTCCCCTCTGGGCAACGGCTTCTGTGTGCTCACCCTGAGGACACTTTCAAGTGTATTTTACCTCAATGATACTGGTCTTTTCTGAATCACAATTGATTTTTCAGCTACAGCTAACTAGCATCAAATTTCCCAGTAAAGCAAAGTTTTCACACACATAGATTCTTAATTCAAAATACCACACAAATGGCCCCAATAGAGTCTTTGAGGGACTCTCAGGTTTCCTTTTAAAACTTCACTTACATTGTCTGTGTTACTCTCAGCATTACCTTCCAAGCTCCCATAGAACAGCCCATTAAGTTCCAAGTACTCAATGCTTTTCTAGTACAAAGTTCCAAAGACTTTCACAATCTTCCCCCAAATCAATGTGATCAGGTCCGCCACAGTAAGATCCTCCTCTCTGGTACCAGTTTCATTTCTAGCTTGATTTTTATTGCTACGACAAACCACTTGTTCCAAAATCAGTTTGGAAGGAGAGGGAATGGTATGTTTGGCTTACAGGTTACAGTCCATCATCAAGGGAATCCCAGGCAGGGACTCAAGGCAGGAATTTGATGACAGGAACTTAAGCATAGACAGTGGGAGAATGCTGCTAACTGGCTTGCTTCCCCTGGTTCATGCTCAAGTAGCTTTCTTATTTGACCCAAGCTCATCTTCCTAGGGATGACATCAGCCACAGTGGTCCTGGCCCTCCGACATCAATTAGCAGTTAAGAAAATACCTCACAGACATGCCTACAGGCCAGTTTGATGGAGGAATTCCCTCAGTTGAAGTTCCCTCTTCCCAAGTGACTCTAGTTTGTGTCCAATTGACCAAAACTAACCAGTACACATATAATCCAAGACCACATTGGTTTAGTGTTCTTGAGTTTCAGTGGAAACATTAAACTGAGCACCTGTTGTGTTCTGAAAATTGGTTAGTGATTCTATCTATTAAATATACTAAGTAATTCATTCAAAGTCTCAGCTAGAATTTGAGTCCAATTTTTCCTGATCCAGCTCATGTCTTTAGTATTTTTTATTTTTGCAAAGTTCTACACTTGCAGCATTCTGATGTTCTATACAAGCAAAGCACATGTTTTAAAGATGCTTTGCTAGAATTTTCTTGTGCATATGAAAAAATCCCATAAATGCTATTAAAATAGATTCCTAGGAATGGCACTGAGATGCTGATGCTGGTGTGTCTGTTCTTTGGGACTCCTTTTTGACTTGTAATTTTCAAGAGAACTTTGTGAAAATCAAGGGCAATTGTGGAGGATCCAGTAGATGTAAAGTTATTCAAAGCAACGTCTTTCTGATCAGCTAGAAAGAAATAGTTTTAAAACATTAAACAGCAAGATTTTTTAAAAGGTAGATTGATAAATTTCCAATTACAATTGGTATGATTATTAAATACATATTAGTTTTGAATATTAATTAATCTTTACATTAAAAGTGATGAACATTCACAAGCTTTTTTCCTGGGATTCACTTAGTGTGACCTCACCTATAGATGTTGAAGGGAAGAAGTCAGAGGTTACTAGACAGATATGTATTGAAGTTCTGAGGGTAGTTACATCAAAATATTTATGGTTTTAATGTATCTCTTCAATTTCAGGTGGATTAAATACAGAAAATACAAGAAAGCTATGTCTCTACTGAAGGGACCCTTTTTAGAGTATATTTCCACAGATTTAAGGGTAGAATTAAATGTATACCAAGAAGAGGATATGTCAGCCTAAGATCTAGAGCTTGAGACTTCCAATTTTTCAGTTCTTAAGGATTTTCAAATGAGGATTGCTTAATGTACTAATACAGCTACATTAATAAGAAGAGAATTTTTGGAGCTGGAGCGATGGCTCAGCAGTTAAGAGCACTGGCTTCTCTTGCAAGGGACCTGGGTTTGATTCCCAGCACCCACATGGTGGCTAACAACCACCCCTAACTCTAGTTCTAGGGAATCTGATGCCCTATTCTGACCTCTTCTGACTTACACAACTCAGGTGCACCTACCCACATGCAGGGAATACACTCATACATATAAAATAAATAAAATATTAAAACAGAAGAGAATTTTTAATGTAAATGTCACTCTTATGGGAGCATCCGAAGGATTTAAACTCAGACCTATGTAGGAAACACTTGTTTTAGATTGCTTGTATATCTACTGAATCCATATTATTCAATGATATCTTTTAAAAATATTGATTTTTTTATTAAATTTGTTTTTTGACAATTCTGTACATTACATATATAGTACATACATTTACTGTTAACCTTATCCTTTCTTTTTTCTTTATTCCCTTGTCACCCCCTCTGCTCTTCCCTACCTATTCCTTTTCCACATTCACGTCTTTTGTTTGTTTGTTTTGTGGCACACTAATTTTAACCATAACTCCCTGTGTATCCACAGGTTTGGAACTACACTAGGGAACCTGGTGGGCTCACCATTGGACACACAGCTGAAAACAATGACTGTCTTTGCCACAGAATCCATTAATAGCAGGGAAGTGTGGGACCCCATGAGCCCATCCCTGATCCATGATTGGCTGTTGACAGGCCAGTCTGGTTCAGGTTCAGGGCAGACAACCTCAGTAACTGTGGGGTCATGTTTTCAATGAGTGTGTCATTTCCTGACAAAAGTATTTCACAACCTTTCTCTCTTACACTCTTTTCACTCCTTCTACAATGTCTCCTGAGCCTTAGAAGGTGTGGTATATATGTCTCACTTAGAGCTGAGCACTCAGGCATCATTTATTTTAAGCAGCTTTGAATAACCACTAGTCTCTGCATTCTTTGTCATTACTATTAAGAGAAGCTTGGTGGATTAAGAATGAGAATAGCATTTGTCCATAGGAAAAAACATAAATGTAAGAATGAATTACAGTACTATTTTTATTTAGCTAATGAACAGTACTGAGTTATACCTTAGTCTATGACCTTCCCAGTCCTGTTTTTTTTTTTTTTTTTTTTTTTTTTTTTTTTTTTTTTGAGAGGAATATACAGTACAAAGCATGTATATTCCTTCCTATGGAGTAGGCCTGAGTGATTGGTTACCCCATAACAATCATGCCACTATTCCACCAGTTGGCATACCTTTCCCAGCATGTTGACATTTCAGTTCATAGATTATATAGTTAGATAAGACCATAAATGCCTTATCTCCTTCAGCAGGCTACACAGCATTTTCAGGCACTCTGAAAACTAGCCAGAGGGAGGAAGTTTCCAGTTCAGTTACAGCTTGATTTTGCTATATCTTACAACTAAGGCATGTTGTGTCTTCAGCAATAAGGTCTTATCATCTAGTTGGCTGGACAACCAAGAGGAATGCTGATTAGTTGCTTGTGTTGTTTCGGTAAAATGGTAGGATTCAAAATTAACATAGAAAAGCAGTAACCTTCTTATATGCCAATGACAAATATACTGGGAAAGAAATCACAGAAACATTCCCATTCACAGTAGCCTCAAATACCTTGGAATAAATCTAACCAGGGAAGTTAAAGACCTGTGCAACAAAAACTTTAAAACACCAAAGAAATAAAGAGAGAAAAGCCTGGAGAAAATGGCTCAGCATTTTGAACACTTACTGCTTTTTCAGAGAACATGGGCTTACTTCCCAGTACCCAGATGGTTGATAACAACCATTTGAAATTCCAGTTCTAGGTCATCGTATGCCCTCTCTTGCCCTCTGTGGGCACTACACATATGATACACATATTCAGGCAAAACACTCATACACACAAAATTTTAAAGCAGAAATAGAGAAATATAGAAAAACCTTTGCTCATGAACAGAAAGATTAATATTGTAAGATAACCATTCTATCAAAAGCAATACTAATCAAAATTCCAGCTCCATTCTTCACAGAAAAAGAAATAAAAAATCCAAAAATTTATATGGAGACACAAAACTTCCAAACAGCCAAAATAATCCTAAGCAATGAGAAGACTACACTAAAACAGGTAAATGGAATACCCAGATATAAAGCCTCTCAATCACACCCATCTGATTTTTGATACAGAGGTAAAAATACACACTAGAGAGAAATGGTATTGGAAAAACTAGATATCCACATATAGAACATTGAAAATAGGTCCTCTCTCATTGTGCACAAAAATCAACTCCAAATGGAATAAAGACCTCAAAATAAAACCTGGAACTCTGAGGATGGTAGAGGAAAAAGTAAGGACTACTTTTCAAGATATAGGTATAGGACTTTCTAAATAAGACTCTGGTTGACCAAGAAGTAAGGCTACTAGTGTTACCTTTAAAATATAAGAATATAGAAAAAAAGAGCCTTAATTAAAAGAAAAAAAGGAAAGTCCCTTGTGTAAACTTACATTCACAATCCATCAATGAAAACTCAAAACATTATCCAAGTAACCTATTTACCCTCTCAACCCCATAGCTGGATATTTCCCAGACATTCTAGGGAAGGTGACTTGGGTGTGTGACTGCATGCTAGAGATAATTTAACTGGTCTGAGATCATAACATGGGCATTGATGTGGACTCTGTTAAGTCTACATTCTGTGGACTTGTTAAAAGTATTTTTTTAACAAATGATTATATCTCCTGTAATAATTCAATAACAACTCAGATACACTACTGAAAACTATGGTGTTGAATAGGTTACATTACACAAAATCTTTTTCTTAATGCAAAGTGGTGGTCCCATGGAAAGCCTGGGTTATACAGCTGAGAGTCAGTGTCCAAGGTCTTCCTGTTAGAATTTTTGAAACATTTTCTAATGTATTTTCTGAAACTTGCTGTTCTTAAGTAGAGAGCCTTACCCATACCACTTGGAAACTGACATTGTCCTAAATAGATAAAAATAAAAAATGACCTTTTCTCTAAGGGGAGAAAAGTGTTCTAAAGTAAGATATAATTCACTCTGAGGGCTATAAGTTAGGGATGTATCCCAAGGGCTAAACCTCCCTGGTTTTTTACATAATCTTGGTCAAGTTGAGGTTTGGGGAGTGCCATAAGCATAAATGACTGACATTTAACAATGCCAGATTAATTCAGTTCTCCTTTTATTTTGTTTTGTTTGTCATAAGAAAGGTTTTAGTGAATCAAATTGTCCTAAAGAATCATCATTCATGGTTTATTTGTCATTAAAGACATGATGAAATATGAAAGGTATATTTAAGGAAAGAGGTTTTCACCAAGAGTAAACCAGCATACTTACCTCACTTAGAAGTTAGCTTGCTCACTTTAGCAGTTTTTTATTTTGGAATTGTATAATGATGTAAGGAAAACAAAGTTTGTTATGCTATAGGTGAAGTTCTGTGTTGCATTCATTCATTAATTCATTTGTTAATTCACTTACCTGTTGGAAAATTAAAAACTAACATCAGATAAATGCCTTTTGGAATGAAGGGAAGGACAAAGCACATTTCTGGTTTTCTAAAGTTTTCAGTATAGTGGCAGCTCAAGTCATGATATTCAATCCAACAATTAATGGAAAAACTCATAGATGTATTCTAAGCAATTCTGGTACTCCCCAGTCATATCAAGTACCATATTCATGAAGAAAACAACAACTTGACATTCCAGAGACACACTACTGTCTATGCTTGGGATTTCCCCATCCCAGCCACAGTTCATGATGCTTCGGGAAACAGAAAAGGAGTTGCCAGTGTTTCCTTCCATGACTCAGTCTATGTCCAAAGTTGATGAGCTACTCCTTGGCCTACCGGGAAAAGCTGCCTCAGAAAGTCTAGCCATGATTTAAGCCTGGAACTGTGCTTGTACGCTTAATAAGCACAAGGAACATTCTCTCCCAAGACAGGGACCAATTAGTCACTGTACATAATAACATCATTTATACCAAAAAGAATGCAAATGACTGAAGAGTCACTGGTTGTTAAGGTGAGCGTCAGAAACGATATACTCTACACTCACTTCATTTACCGTGATTTTACTTTTCATGTTTTCAATTTCACGTGCACATTGCATACTTATTGTATAGTGCTAACTTCAATGATCTTTATAAAGAGAATTTTAAAAATGTTTTGTGTGTATGTGTGCTCGTATGTGTGCAGGTGCATGTTCATGTGTAAGTGTGCATGTGGAACCATAGAAAACCTCAGCTGTCATTCATCAGCCACTGTCCAACTCGTTCTTTGAGACCGAGTCTCTCATTGTTCTTTTAGCGTAAACTAGGCTGACCCAGTTAGTCCCAGGGATCCATCTGTCTCCACCTCTCCATGCTGAAATGACAAGTGCATTCCTCACAGCCCAGCCCAGCTTTTTTATATGGGTTGTGAGTATTGAACTCGAATCTTTGTGCTTTCAAGGCAAGTACTTCACCAACTGAGCCATCTCAGTAGTTCAAAGAACAATTTTAACTACATTGGTTCCCTGTAGTTTTCCTATTTTATTTATCTTTAGCCTTTATTATTTTATTCCTCTGCTGGCTTTGTATATACTTTATTCTTTTTCTAGTTCCTTAAAATATACAATTTGGTTGTTGATTTGAGAATTTTTTTTTCTGTTTTAATGCAAATCTTTATAGCTTCAAATTTCCTTCTCAGCACTGCTTTGAGTTTTCTCTGCATGGACACCAAATTACTCCACTAAAAAGTTATTTAAATGTCTGTAATTTTTTGTCTGTGGAGTCATAGTCATCACAAATTAATTTACATTTGTGTCTGAGTTCGTTTCTGGTCCCTCCTTTTGAGCCCATCAGCTAACATGTCTATATTTGTGTTGATGGTATGATCTTGCTAGTTTCAAAACCTCCTATTGTCAGGGTAGAGGCATCTCAGTGGTAGAGTGCATGTCCAGCATGTGCAAGGCCCTGTTTGATCATTGGCATGACAGATAATTGCAAATAATAAATGCTTACAATTGTATGCATAGCTTTCTGAAAAGTTTCTCGGTTTGCTCTTATCACTTGCATTTTTCTTTTTGGATCTGACTTTGTAGAATAATGAAGAACAGCCTGTAATTAAAATGGGGATGTCTTTCTATTAGGAATCCAATCAGAGTGACTGCTGTAAATGTGCTGTTATGACTCCAAGAAACTTAGCCTGCATCAAAGGATCAATAGCAAGGACAATATTTATCTCACTCTGCCATTATTTCTGGCTCTTCAATTTTAAGGTTTTAAAGGAGCTGCTGGATTTCTCCTGATGCTTCTGACAATTGGACAACAGAAAGAACTTTCATTCTTTGAGAACTCCCTGTAGGAGATAAGTATGCATGTATGACACCTGCAATTTGCACAATGCAAAATTTGCACTCTATACATTTGGCCAAAAGTGTTCTCAGACTATATGTGTTTTATTTCACAACTAATGAAGATAGTTTTTTATCTATTATTTCTCTCTGAGTATTTGGTATCCGGGAAGAGAGGCTGGATGTTTACTCAAAGTTTACCACCCAATCTCTCACTTTTCATCTTCTAATATCCCTTAGTAACCATTGCCATAGTGTCATGATCTGCCTCTTTGGGGTACTGTTTCCCCTAGCCTAAGTATTAAAACAACAGCAACAACACATTGTAACAAACATCTCTTATTTATACTGATTCAGATTTTTTCTTCCTTTGTCTGAAAAAAGCACAGTGGCTTTTTCATGTGGGAAACTACTTGTGGCCTATGGTGTGGTGTGGTAGGGCATTCCTCCACCTTCACTTGTGCCAGTGATCCAGGTGGCTTGCGTACATAGCCCCATTGGCATTGGCAGTTGGTTCAAGGATAAACATATCACTCAAATAAATAAATCAGGGCTGGCCTTAGGAATTTTTTTGAGTCTGCTTGGAATAGAAATTTACTCTTAATCAGGAGATCTACAAAAAAAAATTATGCAAGCCTGGGGCATATAGTAGCTTCATCCTTGACAACATGAAAGAAACGCATTCCTGGGTAAAATAAAAATAAATTAAATAAGCAAGTATAAAAACATAAAATTACTAAACAAAACTAAAAGAAATTGAAACCCAAGTCATGGAGAGAGAAACAGATTTCAGCAACTCTAATGAACACTTTGGAACAATCAAAACTTTCAGCTCACTCTCAGGGTTTCCATTTATCTGGTTAATTAGCTTTCTGCCACTTACTAAGATAAGATTCACAAGTAATGCACAATTCTTCCCAAATGCAAAACCGATATTAAAGATTTAAATGAGGCATTGCAAAAGGTTTGGAAATAACAGTAGGGGAAATTTTAAAGAGCAGCATTTAATAAGATAGTCTGGCTTACATTTAAAAATCCCATTCCATTTAGCCCACAGTCAACCACATGTCTTTAGCTAAGACCCAAGTCATTCTTCGTGTGGACAACCCCTTGTACAAACCAAGCCTGTACTATCATCCTAGTCTCAGCCTCTCTCTACTCCTGCACCTCAGCCTTGTTACCCTGGGTCACCTGCAGTTCTCCATATCCACTTTCATCTTGTGTTCATGCCGTTCTTCATCCCAGGGGTCTTTTTCTTTAAGTCCACTCTAAGTCGTATTTACTGTAAACACACATTTGGAAATACTACTTCACTAAGCCTTAACCAATGTGTTTGGATTCATTCCTATAGGACTTAGCTTGTTTCTACTTCCTTGCCATTATTCTCCTTTCTCATTTACCTAAAGTTTTCTGTATGTTCTACTGGTCAATAAATTCTCTAGGAGCTGGGACCATGTAGGTTACTTTTGGGTCCAAAAGCACAACTAAATCTGTCTTTTCATGGTTAGTGCCTGAATGGCTCATTTTAATGAGAATTTCCACAGCTTTTAAAGAAAGTTGCTGGGCCAAACCTCTTAGCCCCTGTCACTAGGATTTCAACAGAAATACAAAATAATACAGAATCATACAGGCTAATGCTAAGATGGCAAAACTGTGTATTATAATATCTACTTCCAAAGCTGATTGTTTCCTGAATGGTCTTTCCATTAAAGAAGGATGTTTTCTGATTAAGCATTTGTGGTGGTTAGGGTCCTTCTCCCACATTTTTTACTGCCTTATAAATCCACCAAGTGGATCTTGGAGACAGGGAAGACTTTGCTACACTTTTGCTCAGCTTCGTTGAGGTCCACTGATATAAAGCATACATATGTCCATACAATGCACATGCTATCATATGCCACATGGAACTACCAACCATCCCTTCATATATATGTCACACACTGAACACTTGCCAAATGTACACAGATACTCACATGTGATGCTCAAGCATGCACACTAGGAATAGGATCAAGTGTGACATTTTTGAGACACAGTCTTAATAACAATGAATCATTTAAAGAGAAATACTAAGTAGAATAAAATCAGCAAATCTGAGACTCGAGAGATGGCATGGTGGTTAAGAGCACTTCCTGCTCTAGCACAGGACCTGAGTTCAGTTCCCAGCATCCACATCATCAGGTGGCAACTCAGCTTCAGGGAATCTGATGATCTCCTCTGATCTCTAAGGGCGCTGCATTCACAGTCCCACACAAAGACACAACAAAGTCAGCAAATCTGACCGCAGCCTTCATTCCTTGGGATCTACCTCTGAATCCTAATCTTGAAACCATTCTTATCTTAATTCTTAAATGACTAGAACTCTCCCACTCTCTTCTTCCTCACACTTAAACTCTTAACAAATAATTCTAACACATAGGGTCCTGCCCAAAATAAACTTGATAAACTTTCTGAAGATTTCAGTCTGCTAAGAATTGAATTTTTATCCCATGAATCAAATATTTGTTTAAATAATTCATGATTTTTTGCGTTATAGCCACATGACTAGGATCTGTGTCTTTTATGTATGCACTTGCTACTGATGCGTTGCTGTACACAGAGTAGTTGGCCAAGACTCCTGCAAGGACAAGCCACCTATGAGAGAGGGGAGGTGGCCTCCCTCTTATCTCATCCAGCTGCATAGCTTGCTGGCCCTTTGCCAGAGGTTCTACCTTCCTTCTTCAGACACCCTCTTGGAGAACAGGTTATTAAAGCCATAAACCCAAGACCATAAATAACTTTCCAGAGTCCCAATAAATCTGTATTTCATATGAAGCCTGTTATTTCTGAGAAGAGGTCCAATTCCTCTGGAAATCACGTAGTAAGAAATAACGGAGATATCTTCCCCTGAATTACATAATAGTTTCTCATCGGGCTTTTGTCAGTCCTCACTCCAAATATAATACACTGGCCAATCAGATAGAACAGTCTTGGTGGCTTCAGCCGGCAGCATAGAAACCTCATTTTCTTCTTCCCTCTTGGGGCCTGAATTTCCACTGCTCAGAAGTCATTTTTCTTGAAGATTTCATTTTCAACTCAGTGAAGGAATAATAAAACAAGCCTGAATAAAATTGAGATGAATGAGCTCCACCCCCCTTTGGTTATTTTAGTTTCCTTGGAACTTCCTTGGCCTTCTCTGGTGAACCAAAGATGATGGTCCTGTGTACAAGCAGCTACCCCTATTCTTGCATGGGCTTTCTGAATGGAGCAATTGGTATTATTAATCAAATCTGGGAGCAGTTCAGTAGACTCTAAGTCTATATAGCAGAATGAGTTTTATACAGTTTCTCTTCAGAAAATCACTGTCGAATGATACTAACTCCACAATCAGGAAAAAAAAATCAAAATCCTTCTAATTTATTTTGAACTATGCACTGATTTAATAAATACTAAGAAGATACTGAGTCTGGAGGCTATAGATACATTGGCCAACAATGCCCTCAGAAGTGCCAATTTCTTGCCAATAATTCTGTATATAAACTACTTAATCACCAAATACTAGTATGCTTGCATCATCTAGAAACCTACATTTGTGTCATTCTGTGAAGGAGTAGCCACTGGAAGCTACTCCTTCTGTAGGCCCCTCTCAGGATCCTAGGACTATGCATGGACACAAAGCCCCTGAACGGATCCATTTACCCAAGTAGATATGCTGACCCCACATGATCTTGGATGAGAACTTAGTAGATTTCTAGGAATCTACTCCAAAGTATGTTCTGAGCATAGTGGATGCACCCTAAGGGTTTGAAGGTAGTGTTGACTAAACCATGACCCCTCTTTTCAAAAGGATCTCTCCCATTGTATGGATTTCCCTTCTAACTTTGCCTGAAATGTAATATACTATACTCAAAAGTTCAAATGTTACAGCTGCCACAGTGGAAATGCTCGTATGCTAAACTGGAATTTTTCTAAAGGTTAGTTGGATTGGGCAGATGGTTCACTTGGTAAAGCACCCATTAAAAAGCTGGGCACTGAAGCATAATTTGTAATACCACATCTGGGGTGGTGGAGATAGGAGGCTCTCAGGGACTAGACAGCCTAGCAAAATCAGGGCGCTGAAGACCCTGTCTCAAAAAGTAAGGAGGAGAGTGTGAGAGAGAGATGCCCAACACTGACCTCTTGCCCATGTGCACACATGTGCATATGCACCTGCACATATACTTACACGAGCACACAACACAGAAATATATTCACAGAAATATCGTTAGAATTTGGTCAAGCTAAATAGCAAGAAACAGAGATACACTTACATAGTTGTGTAGTTAGGCACTTATAGCCCTATAACGTCATTTAAGTATGATTTGTAGAGATTTAGTGAGGGCTGGGACTATAGCTCAGTGGTAGAGAGCTTGCTTGGCATGCAAGAAGCTTTAGTTTCAATTCCCAGAATAAGAAAAAGAGGATTTGGGGAATTAATTTTTTTTGATGTGTCATTCAAATTAGGAATGTATGTTTAATTGACCCAGAAATGAAAATTTAAAAAATGGATCACATTGGAAATAGAAAGGCAATTGGGTGTAGAAAAAAGTCTTCATTTCTGTAGAGCATGGTGGCACATGTAGTCCTTGGGAGGTGAAGGTGGAGAGGGAGTTAGAAGGGTCAGGAGTTCAAGGCTATCCTTTGGTACATAGCAAGTTTGAGACCAGCCTGTTTCAAAAACAAATAAATAAAAAGATAAAAGAAAAGAAAAGCCTGTATTTATATTTCAGCTGAATCTAGCACTTACCATCTGAGTGATGCTGGGATGGGAACTCCTCTAAGTCTCAGCCACTTCTTATGCTGAAAATATTAACATTTCAAACACTAGAATTTTGAGCTCCATCTAGAATAGCAGCGTTTCCTGTGAGTTTGCTGTTTGTAGGCATGGAACACAGAATATAAGACTGCAGGCCCTGCAGCTAAGCCCAGACTACCTCTGCCAGGATTGGTGGATTTCCAAAAAGTCACTGAGAAATTTGGGGAGAGATGTCTGTTAGCCTCCAGGATTCCTCAGTTTCTTAATCACTCTGGTCTGCTGTCACAAAATACCACAGACTCAGGGACCTAAGTCCCGAGTTATTTCTTACGGTTCCAGAGGCAGGGAAGTCCAAGATCAGGGGTCTGCTAAAGTGTCTAGTGAGGACCTTCTTTCTTGTTTGACATCTGCCTTCTTACTGTATCTTCACATGAGAGAGAAACCTGTGATCTTCTTAGGTGAATACTAAGCCAACCATTGGACTCCACCTTCATGACCTTATCACTACCTAATTACCTCCCAATGTCCCATCCAGTAGCACTGCATGGGGATTAGGGCTTCATCTAATAAATTTGGGAGAACACATTGTCAGTAGTACTCTCCTAAGCATGCCAGGGCAAGGCTGGATTCGGCAGCTTTCTCTTCATCACATGCTATCGAATCCTCTTTAGCACCTTCCTGTGCTGTGGAGAAGTGGAGTTTCCTTGGTATAGGGCTCAGGTCCCAGTCC
Organism: Nannospalax galili; assembly: GCF_000622305.1. NCBI lineage: Eukaryota > Metazoa > Chordata > Mammalia > Rodentia > Spalacidae > Nannospalax > Nannospalax galili. The sequence continues at coordinate 1,089,113 of NW_008360297.1, forward strand.
CTCTAGAAATTCCCTGGACTTGACCTTCTACTGTTTTGCACTCAGAGCACAGAGTATGTTAAGGGATGGGTATGAAGGACAAGAACTGTAGGAAGCAGGACTTTGGATGAGAGATGAAGTCAGAATCCTTGTCCCATGAAAGAAAGGAGGTCACTTTACCTCTACTATGAAAAATAGTAAGTTCACCTAAATATTGACTGAAGACCAGTCCAACAGAAATTTCGTTTAGAAATCTCTGATGTTCAAGAGACTTGCGGCAGAGCTAATACAATGCATTCCTTAATTAATGTAGGAAGGAACAGAGAAATAAATAGAATAATACATGAGCCTAGACCTATATTCTTATCTAAGGCCCTCTCCATGGCTTATCCTGAGTGAGAGACATTTGGAATGTCAATTATGGTTACTTAAATCAATAATGTCAGGGAGCAAATAACCACTGCCTTTATGAGATCCATGGTGGTTTCAAAGGGTAGGAGTGGAGCTTGCAGCCAAAGAGTCAAACAGTTCTAAAGAGATTTGAATAGGGTGCTAGGCCTCAGTAGAGAGTGGTAAATAAAGTAAACAGAAAGACAAACTAAAACTCCAAAGCTGGAGAGGCCTAATTTAGTGCACTATAGAAGCAGCCTCCCTGGTTCCAGCTGAGATTCTCAGGGAAAAGCAGAGGGGACCCAACAGCAGGACTTGTATAGTAAGGGAGGTCTCTGTGGATCACTTTCCCAGCAGAGTTTATATCAGCCCTACTCTGCTCTGGGACTGCCACACAGCAGAGTTGTCAGGAGAAGTGTCTTCTCAGCATTCTGCAGCTGGACGCCTGAGCACAAAGCATTAAGAAATGTAGATAAATGTTTTTGCACACTTGTGTGGAAGGCGCCACTGTTTTGGAATAGACACATCCATTATAATAAGTCTGCACAGAGAAACAGATGGAAGGAGATAAGTATCAGGCTGTGGCCCCCAAGTCTGTCAGCTAAAGAAGAAAGAAATTGGAGTTGTTAGTTATGGAGGCTTCCTCAAACCCAGGACAGTACTGGGTTTTTGTGGTTGAGTTATTTCCCTGGTTTTTTATTTTTTAAAAGAGCACTCCATTTCCTAAGATTGAAAATATTTTGGAAGAGGAAACCCCTTTAAAAGAAAAGTAACTCATTTTTACTGAATGGCTCTGCCAGACTTATTTGCATTTAATGTTCGTGAAAACCTTGAGGTAGTTATTGTTTCCATCTCTGTTTTTACAAGAATCAGACTGGATGTTGAGGTGACTTATCTCACAAACACATACATTTACAAGGGCCTGCCTGGCTCAGCCCTCAGGATGCCTGGATGCTTGGAACCTTCCAAGCTACAGCTCACTCTTTCTAAATAGACTAGCAGCAAGTAAAAAGAAAGAACACGGATCCATAGGTAGAGCCTCATGGTGGCCCAGCCTTGCCCCTGTTGCTCAGCCTCCTTGGCAGTAACTTTGATGTCATGCCACCTACCACCACACTTATGGCAGGGCTATATAGAATTCAGCACATACATCTCTGTGTGTTCATGTGCATATATTTTATACAATTTTATACAATACAAAATTCAATATTCAAACTAAGACATTGAAGGAACACTGAATGTAGCAGAATAATAATGAAGATAAATATGAAAAAAACATACTTCTGGGCAGGTGAGGTGGCTCAGTGGATAAAAGCACTTGCTGTTCAAGCCTGATGAGCTTAATTCCATCCCCAGATATCACGGTGGAAGTAATGACCTCTACATACATTATGGCATGTGTGCACCCATACTAACACATATCTTATACACAAAGGTGTACACACACATGATAATAATAAATCTAAAAATTTAGGCTTAAAAAAGAAAAGAAAGATACCTCTTAATTCCTAGATGGTGAAATAAGACCCATCAAATTTGCTTGTGTCATGATGTGAAAGGCTGAAGCACTATCAACCATTCTGGGTCATGGAGACAAAGTAATTGGGGTGAAGTCTTATTTCTAAGGGATTGTGGCACCATTAGGTAATTCCTGGATTGCTCAGACCTCTCTCCCACCCACCATCCACCTTCTATCCAGCCTCAGTGCAGCTCTCCCTAGTGTTTGTCCCAATCCCACTGTATAAAAACACTAAATTGAAATCACTTGGTGACTTACCTAGCTGCCAGACAAGGTTATGATCTCCTAGAAGACTGAGACTTCCAAAGTCAGGTACTTCTCAAGTCAATATAACATGTATTAAATTAATGAAGCAGCGAGTGAATAGCTGACTACATTAATGAATGCCTTGTTATACTAAGGGTGAAGAGCACAATTAGAGTTATAACCCATAGACTTCTGTGAGTACAGGCAGCTGTAAGTAGCAGAGTGCTTTCGGGATTCACTAGGCCAAACTCATGCCTGAATGGGGGCTATAGAAGCCATATTCCCTCTTCCTCAGGCATGTGGGGTAGACAGCAAGGGTCAGTGAGGACACTGACTCACTCAGGAATGTGAAGTTCAAGAGGGCTGATTAGGATCTCTAGGACTGACTGACAGGGAGAAGACACCTGCCAGCGTTGTTCCTTCCATCTGTCCACCACTTCTGTCAGAGGTTGCCCCATCTCTCACTGTATTTTGCCCTCACTGACCTGACTGATGGCCTCATCAGTATCCTTCTTCCTTCTTCTCTGTGGATGGCCTGAACTAGAATCAGACTATGGCTCCCCTCCCCAAGTCTGAAGTCCAGGGGGCCTTAGTCAGCCTATGTGGGAGTTGTTTATCTTCCCATCCATCCCAGTCCAGGCCACAGTCTAAGTGAAACATGATGGTGCAGTGGCTGTGCTTGCGGATGAATGTTTTCTTTCTTTCACACCTCCTCACCCTTCATCGCCTGTCTCTTTGGCATTTTCCTCCAACTTTCTTGCCACAGAACTCTCAGCATGTGTCTTTCTTTCGCCAGCTGCACTCTGATAGTCCTGATCTGTGAACTGTCTTTAGAGGATCTCTAGATGAACGACAGTCTTCTCTTTTCCTCTTGCAATGTCATCAAACATACAACGGATTTTTCTCTACTTATCTATGTGGTTCTAATTCATAAAAAATGATTGCCAGAGGCCACCTGAGGAGCCTGCTAATTGTGAGGAACATAATGAAAAGTAGAGGGGATGGAAAAGTCTTAAAAGCTGTGCATAAGAAGAAGGCAACGAATGTGTTAGCATTTCTCCGAGGTACTGATGAGAAGAGGCAGAGCAATGCAACGTACAGAGAAGCCCGTTCTCTACCACTGCCTGCTGTAGACCCTTGGTTTCATCTCTCCCCTAGACTAACTTTCCTGTTCAGCCATTCCTATCCACGTCTCTCCTTCCTGCAGTCTTTGAGGTCTGTGTGCTCTACTCCAGGTGCATGCCTTCTGCTCTTCTCTTCTGTAAGCCACGCCACCAATGTGGTAATGAATTACAGAGAACTGCTACAGCCACACAGTGACCCTGAGGATTGCAGGTGAATCACTCCAAGGTGAAGGTGAAGCAAAGGCAATAATAGAATGAACTTCTTACCTCACAATTTTCTAGCCTCAGGAATTGGATAGCTCTGCATGTGGTCCTACATTCTCCTGTTCTTGTCTTTCTTCATTTTGGCACACAATCATCGACTTTTACTCAACAGGGATGAAGGAAAGCCTAATGTCCCATCCAGAAGCATGTCTCCAAGGATAGTATAGATTTTGAAGCTTTGTTGTGTGGCAGACTCTGAGATCCAGCAGCCAGGGCATAAATGATACTGCTAGAAGCAGGGGAGCTAGAAGCAGGAGGAAAGTGAATTTTCTATGATCCAAAATTACCCTCAGTAAATTTCTTCCTATTTTACTGTTTGGATATGGATCTTCATATTGTCTAAGAACTCCCTTAAAACACTTGTTTCACAGCTATCCAGAGAGACCACACAACTGGTCTTCTGTCAATACCAGCCTGATCTCATCCAGCATTATTTTTGAGGATCTTTTGAGTCAGAATGAAACTTTCTTTGCCCACAGTCTTCCTGCCCTCACTTTTCCACCAAGAAAAAAGGGAAGGCTAGTCATGGACCTGCATTTAAGATATTGTAAAACCAAGCCCTAGAGGCATCTGCTTTCTGTAGACCCTGAGCCAAGTCCTTGCCATCTCAGACTAGAGAATACAGGAGGAAGAGAGAATAGCTTTTGATAGGGAACTTCCTGGCTGATAGCCCCTAAAATTCCAGCAGTATGTCTTTATGCTGGACTCATTTTTGGGCATATTTCCATGTCCTCAAGGTATTTTCTTCAAATAATTTGTTTTTAAAAATTTCACTGTGCGAATTTTAACAGCTAGATATAGAGTCTTAAGTATATTTGAAAACAAATGTTTTCAATCAAAACTTTGAAAGGATAATAGTTTATAGACTCACCTTTTCCCCACTTGCCTTTCACATAACTGTCTTCAATTTCCTATGAAAAGCTGGGAAAGTAAACATCAGCATACTCATTCAATTTCCCCTTGGCTCAGCAGGCCTTGTTTCTAGAAATATCTCTGATTCTCTCTGACAACTCTACTATCTTTCTAGTTTCCTAATCTTGACATCATCCTTGAACGTTTTCTCATAGCCCTCTCTGCTTAAATCATTACATTTTCCAATTTGTCTCTGCCAGAATCTTAACTCCTCTTCTGATAGTTGAAGAAGAGCGGCTCGCGTCCCTCCGGGTGGCTGAGCGAGCGCTGGAGGAGGGGGAGGAGGAGGAGGAGGAGGAGGAGGAGGAGGAGGAGAAGGAAAAGGAAACAAATTTGAGTTTCATCCTTTTTAAACTCTCAGCTGAAGAGTGTACATGGACCTGTTCACTCACTCGGCACTCTCATTCTCTACTACATAAATTCAAATGACACATTTGTAAATATGTGAGTTGCTATTGTGGGACTCCTATGCTGCCTCCAGATACTTCTTGGTCCTTCTTCACTTCCATTTTTCTTTTCAGAAAGTGGACATTTCTCACATTCCTGGTAACAGTCCTGTCTTCTAGGACTTTTTCTATGCCAGTTGTAGGCATTAACTCGATGGCCATTTATTAGTCAAGGGGTTGGATATGATGAGTTCTGAAGTCTCCTGTATGAACTTGTGAAAATCTGACTAAGGTGAAAATGTATTAACTGGGCCAGAGTAAGGAAGGACTAAGGTGAAATAAAACTTATGGATAGTCCCTGCAGTAAGGTATGTTTTGGAAAAGAGAACAGAGAATGAGGGTTAGAATTTTGAGAAGGGCATTAAAATACTTCTCAGGATTTGATTTGTCTCTCTATCACTGTCCTTGGAATGTGACCTTGGAACATATGACAAATAGTCTAGTTTGGTTGAACACTACTAACTCTAAAATTGCACAATATAGGCAGTGACAGCACAGCTCATGACACATATCACACTCTTTGGTAGTAGGCTTGGCTGCTGGTCACAGCCATAAATCCACTTGCATTTGATTTATGTGGGTTCTAATGATGTGTTAAGAACATCAAGAATTAAATGGCAAATGGTAATATGCCAATTTTGCAGTATGGGAAGTCTCCCCTCTATGACAGCAGTCTACCTTTTGGAAGGTTTGGGATGTGGAATTCCAAATAAAGACTTGGGAGACTTCCAAGCTTCCTTTATCCTTACCTGTTGGTCCAGAATCTTTTAATGTTCATATTGATCCTGATATATACAACCTCAAGAACAATCAAGACAGAGATATTTTTCACCTCTGTGAATCAATGAGAACTTTTAAAGTATTAATCACATTGAACACAAAGTAAGCACAGAAGCAGGCTTTCAGTCATATCTGTGGCACAGAAGCCAGCAAAGAACTTTGTCAGAAGCACTCATGAAAGCACATATTGCTTTTGATGATGAAGTCTGATGGTAATGATCACAATGAAATTAAATGATACTAGATAGTAAAATGGCTCGCAAATGGTTCTCTATATGGAAAAACTGTATGAAGGTAGTTACCTTGTATTTGAATCTTGCAACTATAATGACCAAAATTGTCTGGAAAAGTCTATAAACCTTACGTAGACTAAAGAATGACTTTGATTCATGTTTACTATATTGTCTGCCTGCCACAGGACTTGACTGGTAATATATGCTTAATATTACCCACTTTGTACACAAAGAGACCCATTGGCATCCATCATGAAGGAAAGGAACTGCCAGTGGCATGTCTAGAAAGAGCAAGCCTTGTGTATGCGTGTTGCCTGCATGTATGTAAGTACACCCATACCATGCAGTGCCCATGGAAGTCAGAAGAGGGAGTCAAATCCCCTAGAACTGTAGTTACAGATTGCTTTTAGTCTCCATGTGCATGCAGGAAACTGAACCAAGGTCCATTGCAAAAGCAGCCAAGACTCTTAACTGGGCCATCTCCTCAGTCCCCTAAACATCTTTCTGTGTCCTTGAGGAGCAGTCAAGGAAGCAATCAAGTTCTAACTCACTTGAATCTATGATTTGATGAAGAAAGGCAAATAAATAATCTAATTCAAAGTGAAATCTTCTCCAAAAAATAAAAGAAACATGAAAATATAATGATGTCATAAAATCAGTGGATGCTGAGGGAAGGGAGAAAAGGAGGAGGAAATAAGCATCTGTATTCTGGACAAAACTTTCTTGAGACAATGAACTTGGAGCTGAAATCCAAGTGAACACAGAGAGAGAGAGAGATGGAGAGAGAGAGAGAGAGAGAGAGAGAGAGAGAGAAGAGAAGAGAGAATGATAGGGGAGAGAGAGCCTCACCTGTTTCTGGGGAACAGAGTTCCAGCTCATCATCAGGTGTCCAAGTTCCTGGGGGCTGTATAACACAGAGGTATCATTCACCCTCACATAGCACTCTGAGTGGATTTTAACTTTAGCTTTTATGTTTGAGATTATAGCTTAAAGACAACACAACTAAAGTCACACAACTGCTAAGTAGCCTGAATCTACTCAAACTCTAAATGTTTTATGCAAATGTTTCCTATCCTTGGGTCTTGTAGGCAAAAGTAACGGAAGTATGTGTACATCTGTAGTCATAACAAATATATTTCAGATGTCATGGCACTACACTATACACAGGATTCTTTCCACATTTTTATTAGATGCCGAAAGTGAAATTCTTAACATTGATGGATGTCATAAAATTGTCTTAAGCAATTTAGATTTACTATTCTTTTTAAGTACAAACTAAGTAGCATTTAAAAGCACAGACAGACACAGATTGGTTTTAATAGGGCTCAGAAAAGTCAGTCCCACTGTGGACCTGCCACCAACCAGTATCTATGCAACCTTGAGCCAATTATATTTACTCATTGAACTCTGACAAAGTTCTTTGCTGGCTTCTGTGCCACAGATATGGCTAACAGAACTCACACAGTTTCTGTATCTGAATCAGGGCATGGTAATTAATAACCTTTCATATTATTTCAGGACAACTGTAAGGTTATAATTTCATAAAGGATGTGATAGTATTTAAAAAATATAAATATAACACTAGAGGCGAGGGTCTAAATATGATTAAGATGCATTGTATGAAATGCACAAAAATTCAATAAAATATATTGAAAAATACAAACATAAGTAATTCTGACCCTATAGATTATATTGATACTCATTAAAATGTAAAATATATTCTTTTTCTTTTCAAGGACAAGACATTTTGGTGGTGGAAGCACAAAACCTTGGAATGATGTTAGCATAGCTAGGTTTATCTTGTAGGTATGGTAAATTTGCAATTAAATTATCATTCACATCCAAGGAACATTGTTTCCTTACTTTTACAAGTAACTGACCCTGGAGTAGTTATTTGGCTCTAAGTTGAATTACTTTCATAGTTGTTTTTTTTTTTTCCTGTAATTTATGAACCTAGTATAGGTCTGTTATGAGTCTTACCTTGGAAGAAATAACATATCTCCATCAAGATATATATTTGAAAATAGAGTTTTCTATGTGATGCCTTTGAGACTCTGGAGCCTACTTTTCTCACACCCATCCTGACAATTTCCTGCCCCCTTGTGTGCCTTTCCCATTTTCTTTGTTCTTTACTGCATACTTTAATATTAATGCACATTATATTAATCCCACTCTGTGTTCATAACATTTTTATTAATAAGATTTGCTTGAGAATTTCATGCAAATATGATGTGTTTTGATCAACCCACCTCCTATTCCCTCCCCATTAATTCCTCCCTATTCTCCCACCACTTATCTTTCCCACCTTCATGCACTCTTGTTTCAAACTCTCTGAATCTACTTGGTGCTGCCTGTATGTACAGGGTTTAGGACCGTCTATTGAAGCATGGGTAGCTTTTTTGGAGCACGGGCATTTCTGAAGAACACAGATTCTCTCTCTCCTCCAAGGAATCATTAATTTAATTTAATTTTTAATATTTTATTTATTATTTTTATTTTATGTGTATGTGTGTATTGCCTGCATGTGTGTGAGTACACCTGTGTCATGCAGTGCCCACAGAGGTCAGAAGAGGGCATTGGATTTCCCTGGAACAGGAGGTATAGATGGTTGTTAGTTGCTATATCGTTGTTGGGAATCTAACCTGGGCCCTCTGCAAGAGCAGCCTCTGCTCTTAACTGCTGAACCAACTGTCTAGGCCAGAACCATTAATTTTAATTAGCCCTCAGCTAGGGGTAGGACTTCATGAGTGCAATGACCCTGTTATTCTTTGCAAATACTGTTTCACTGTGCCATCAACTGGCTCTTGCAATCTTCCATGATGATCCTTGAGCCTTTAGGGAGGGGTATGATATGGATGTCCCATGTAGAGACGAGCACTCCATAGTCCCTTATGGGACTTGACTAGTTGTAGGTCTCCAGATCAGTAACCATTTATTGTATGAGAAACCTTCTCAGGAGTTTGAGAAATGCACTAATGTGTGGACATAAAGACAAGAACTTAGGTGGCAGTTTAATTATATCCACTTAGCAGAATAATAGTAGTAGATTTTCCCTTAGGGCCCATGATTCAGCCAGCCACAGAAATTTTTAGCCCAGTGAACGGTACCAGACATGAGTTCTAGCTTGTGAAATGGGCCTTGATTTCACAGAAAGTGGTTGGTTTCTCCCATGACATTTCTGCCAGTATTGCACTAGTGGATACACCTTGAAAAGTCTATCATTATTGTAGATCATAGGATTCACAGCCAGGTAAGACTGTTGATTACTTTTCTCCCCTCATACCCTAAAAGGAACTTTTCAGTACTATGAAAGCCAGCCAGTAGGGATGAAGCTTCCAGGTCATTACCAGTTTGATTTTTCCATGTCTTATGACTCAAGTATGTGGTACTTTCAGCAATAGGTTTTGACCATTAGGTTATGGAGGCAACCAAGAGCAAAAGCAATAGAATGTAGTGTTGGGATGTGTCTGTGGGATCCACTGACCAATAATTTGAAAAGAGGTAACCCATACCTGGTATTGGGTTTTTTACTTGATAGCCTAGACTACCTAAGAGAGGCACTGTACCCCTCAACCTCTGTTATAAGGATATATGTATATATTTTATGAAGTTTATATTTGATATATGCATATATTTTATGGAGTTTCTATAGCATCCTCAAAATCATTCTCAGAATGATCATTTCTAACTCTGTCATTTGCCTGTGAATTTCATTTTTATTTACAGCTGAATAATATTCCACTGTGATTATGTACCACATTTTCATTATTGAGTCATTGATGGACATCTAAGCTGTTCCTAATTCATGGCTATTGTGACCAGAGGAGCACTGAACACGATGAGCAAGTATCTCTGTAGTAGAATTTAAAGCTCTTTGTGAATATACCCATGAGCAGTATGGTTATATCATATGTTAGATCTAATTCTAACTTTCTGAGGAACCTCCATACTGATTTCCATAGTGGCTGCACCTGTTTGCACTCCCACCATCAGTGAACAAGTGTTCCCCTTTCCCCACATCCATGCCAGCATTTGTTGTCCTGCAGTGTTTTTAATCTTCTCTATTCTGACTAGGGTAAGATGAAATTTCAAAGTAGTTTTAATTTGCATTTTCCTGATGGCTAAGGGTATGGAATATCTAAATATATTCATCAGTCATTTGTTCTACAACAAATGGTCTTGTTCAAACTGAATAGCTACATGTAGAAGAATAAAACTAGAGGCTTATCCATCATCCTGCTCAAAGCTCAACTCCAAATGGATCAAGGACTTCAACATAAGACTTCGTGCCATAATCCTGTTAGAGGGTGTCTCCCAATTGGCTAGTTCTTCCAATGGATGGGGCCTGGTGTGGCCTATGAAGGGGCTTCTGGGAGCCATCTTGGGATGGAAGCTGGGAGCCATGGTAGCGCATGTGGGGAGCATGCAGCCAGCTGCAGCAGCTCAAAGACAGAATGGACTAACTCTTATGGACCCCAGCAAGATTGCTGGCCCCCTGGGGCATAAGCTAATGTTAGCAAGGACTATGGTAGGTGTGGCATGGTCTGATATGGTGGGCCCTGAGCTGCACCACCGGAGGCCTGGGGCTAGGCACTGGGTGCTCATTCCTTCGTAAGTTAATAAATGCACATAAAATATATTATATGGTTTGTCTGATGGCACAGGAGACCCAGAGGGAATTCAGGTGACAGAGGGGAATGTGGGGAATATTCTTCAACTTATAGGCACAAGAAAACTTTAATTTTTTGAGTAGGACCTTGGTAGTGCAAGTATTAAGACAAAATATCGACAAATGGAACCTCATGACATTAAAAGCTTCTGTACAACAGAGGAAATTATCATTTGAATGAAATGGCAGTCTAAAGAATAGGAAAAAAAAACATTTTTCAGGTATAAATGTGAGAAGATTATAGTCTAGAATACACAAAGAACTCAAAACACTAACCACCAAGCAAACAAACAATCCAATTAAAAATCAGGGCAAGGACAAACTGTTCTCAAAAGAGGAAATACAAATGGTTCATGGCACTTTGGCTGCATTAGTATTGTATTCCCATGAAGTTTCTTCACTGTTCTTCATCACAATCAAGGGTGTAGATTTCAATCCTCACTTAAAAATAACAATAACAGAGGACCCTCAGACCTCTCTCCCACCCACAGGCTTATCTCTCTGGGGTAAGTCGATTGGGCCCTCTGCACCTTGACTCTCCCAGCCTCACTCACCCTACCATTTCCCCAGCTCGTCTCTCCTCCTAGCCTGGGTCTTGTTCCATTCCTTGTTTGGTGCCCCAGACACCTGGGGAACCACAACTGCTTCTTCCTGATACTTTGCATCCAGAGCAACTCAGTTCCTTCTCAGGTCCCCAGGAGGACTGCTTCTGGGCCTGGCCCCTCTCTTGCCTCCCTCTGCTTCCCTGGGCCTGCAGGACCCTCAGGACTCTCTCTGACCCAAAGGCCTCTCTCTCCAGGGTAAGTCTATTGGGCCCTCCTCACCTTGACTTCCCCAGCCTCACTCACCCTCCCATCTCCCCCTTCTGTCTCTCCTCCCAGCCTGGGTTCTGTCCCATTCCTTGTCTTGGTGCCCCAGACACCTGGGAAACCACCACTGCTTCGTCCTGATCCTGTGCATCCAGGGCAACTCAGTTCATCTTGGGTCCCCAGGGGCACTCTGGGCCTGGCCCTGTCCTCACCTCTCTCTGCTTCCCTGGGTCTACACAACCCTCCAGCCTCTTTCCTGGATGCCAGGGCTGACCTTTCCTCTTTCAGGTCCTTTACATTCAGACCAACCCAGCTCCTCAGTGCAGTCCCCAGGAGCCCTTGGGGCCACCTCCCGCCCCCATCTTTCTTTGCATCTGTGGGTGGCGTGGCCACCAGCTGCCCTAGACCAGCATCTTTCCTGGGCCTGGATCCCAGGCCAGTCCAACCACCAAATTCCTGAGGCCAAAATCTATCCTGGAGGGATCCAGACCTAAAGATAAAGCCTGAGAGCATCTGATCCTCATCTGACTGGGGCCTCTGTGGGAACTCCTGAAGACAAAAGCAATCTGGCCACTCCAATATAAAATCAAAAGAGAGAACTGGAAGCTTAGAGGAACCAGCCTTTCATGCCAAAAAAGTAAACCACAAAGATACATAAAGTTCACAAAAAGAAGCATAGCTAAACTTGAAGGCTTGAGTCTCACTCAAGAATCAGAAACTACAGAAGAAATTCACATGTCAAAATCACAGAGAAAAAATAATAACATGAAAAACCAAAATAACATATCCCTACCAAATACCAGTAATCCTCTAGAGAAGCACAATGAGAATCCTCTAGAGACAATGCAGGACATGGATCTCAAAAGAACAATGATGAATATGATAAAAGAATTCAGTGAATTTAAAGAACACACAAACAAGGTAATCGTAGAGCTGAAGGAAGATAGGGATAAACTTCTGAATGAATTCAGAAAAGAGCTAGAAATATTGAAGAATACTCAGGCTGAAATAAAGAACGAAGTGAAACACTCCATAAGCCAATTAGAAACGACAGGAGAAAGCCTCACCAATAGGATGAACGAAATGGAAAACAGAGTATCAAGATTGGAAGATAAAGTGGATGAACTGGACCACTCAAGCAAAGATTATGAAAAATTTAAGAAATCACAAGAATGGAATATGCAGGAATTGAGTGATACCATAAAAAGACCAAACTTGCGAATCATAGGCATACAAGAAAGAGAAGAATCCCAAGACAATGGCATGGACCAGATCTTCAACAGAAAAATTTCCTAAAATTAAAGAAAGACATGCCCATACAAATACAAGAAGCATATTGAACACCAAACAGACAGGACCAGAAAAGAAATTCTCCATAGAACATCATATTAAAAACATTAAATGTACAGAACAAAGAGAAAATACTGAAAGTTGTAAAAGAAAAACAACAAGTCACATATAAAAGAAAAGCCATTAAGATTACAGCTCACTCTTCAGTGCAAACTATGAAAGCCAGAAGAGCCTGGACCAAAGTATTCCCAGCTCTAAATGACCACAGATGATAACCCAGACTTCTATAGCC
>NW_008360297.1:1102740-1104695 GCF_000622305.1 Nannospalax galili
ATCTAAGAGGGCAGAGAGTTAACAGAGTGACATATGAATTAAACAATACCATATATCAAATGGACTTAACAGACATCTACTGAGTATTCTGCCCAAGTACCTAAGGACATACTTTCTGTTCAGCACCCAATGGAACATTCTCCAAAATTGACCATACACTGGGGCACATAACAAACCTCAACAAATACAGAAAGTTTGAAATAATTCCATGCATTCTATAAGACCACAATGCAATAAACATTAGAATCAACACCAGAAGAAGCCCTAATCACCACATGAACATTTGGAGATTAAAAAACACACTCCTGAATGATGAATGGGTCAAAAGAGAAATTAAGAAAGAAATAAAAGTATTCCTGGAACTAAATGAAAAGGACAGTACAACACAACAAAACTTCTGGGACACACTGAAAGTGGTCCTCAGAGGGAAGTATATAGCTCCAAGTGCCTACATCAAAAATTGGAAAGAACACAAATAAATGACCTAATGTTGCAACTCAACACACTTGAAAAGCAACAGGAAATGAAACCCAAACCCAGCAGACAAGAAGAAATAACAAAAATCAGGGCAGAAATAAGTGAAATTGAAACAAAGAAAACAATACAAAGAATCAACGAATCCAAGAGCTGGTTCTTTGAAAAGATAAACAAGATTGACTACCGCTAGCCCAGTTACCCAAAAGAAGAAAGAGCACCTCCAAATCAACAAACTCAGAGAAGAAAGGGGAAACATCACAACAGACACCAGAAAGATACAGAACATTATAAGGGAATACTTTAAAAACCTATATGCTACTAAATTTGAAAACCTAAAAGAAATGGATGGATATCTAAAGGCATGGGAACTGTGGGAGACAGGCTTGAGCCTAGGGTGGTATTGCAACTGTCAGGGGCACGTGGTTTCTAGGAATCCAGGCTCTGTAATCTGATACCCACTATGCTAATGAGGCATCCTACCCTCTATTCTGTGATAGGACGTTAAGTCTGTTATGCTAATAGGATGATGCTAATAAAATATCCTACTTGCTGTACTGTGATAGGATGCTAAACCTGTTATGCTAATGAGGTATCCTACTTGCTGTGCTGTATTGGACCACTACCCCTATATAAGCTTGTGCCTTCCTAAATAAAGCAGACCTGTGTTACTGAACCTGGTTTCCTGTGTCTGAATGTGGCTCCGCTGACACAGTCTCCTCACCAGCCCTGGGGTCTGGGACTGGGCAGAAACAGCAATGACAGGAGGCAGCCCAGGGCAGGCTGAAGAGCAGCCTCGACACACATGAGAATGAAGGAGTGGCACCCCAGGAAAATGGAGGAGCGGCCACCACTGGCGTGACCACAGGGAACCACCGAAAATAAACCAAGAGGAGATTAACAGCGTAAACAGACCCATAACACAAAAAGAAACTGAAACTGTAATACAAAACCTCCTGACTGAAAAAAGCCTAGAAACAGATGGAACTGCAGGAGAATTCATTTAAAGAAGATCTACATCCGATAATACTTAAGTTATTCAAAAAGATAGAAATGGAGGGAGAACTTCCAAATTCCTTCTATGAAGCCAACATCACTCTAATACCAAAGCCACGTAAAGATACAACCAAAAAGGAACACTAGAGACCCATATCCTTAAAGAACACAGATGCAAAAATTCTCAACAAGGTACTTGCAAACTGTATACAAACACACATAAAAAAGATCATCTACCATGATCAAGTTGGCTTTATCCCAGAGATGCATGGATTTTTCAATATACATAAGTCAATAAATATCATAAATCATATAACTGGGCTCAAAGACATGAACCATATGGTCATCTCAATAGATGCAGAGAAGGCCTTTGACAAAATTCAACATGCATTTATATTCAAAGTCCTAGAGGGAATTGGACTGGAGGGAACATACCTCAACATAATTAACACCCAGCCAACATCATTCTAAATGGAGAAAAACTG
>NW_008360297.1:1104784-1108543 GCF_000622305.1 Nannospalax galili
AAAAATCCAGCTCTAAATTGTGTTGTAAGTCAATAAACATCATAATTGCCAAAGAAGAAATCAAATTATCCCTTTTTGCTGATGATATATTATATCTAAGAGATGCAATAAATTCCACCCAAAAACTCCTAGAAATTAACAAGTTCAGTAAAGTGGCAGGTTACAAAATTAACCTACAAAAGTCTGTAGCCTTTCTATATACTAATAACAAGCAATCAGAGAAAGAGCACAAGGAAAAACTCCCCTTCACAATAGCTGCAAAAAAATAAAATATCCCGGAATAAACCTGACCAAAGACATTAAAGACCTCTACAATGAAAATTTTAAATCATTAAAGAAAGTGGTTGAGGAAGACATCAGAAGATGGAAGGACATCCCATGCTCATGGATTGGAAGAATTAATATTGTTAAAATGACGATCTTACCAAAAGTCATTTATAGATTCAATGCAATGCCCACAAAATCTCCATGACATTTTTCCCAGAATTGGAAAAAACGATCCTAAGATTCATATGGAAGTACAAAAGACCTTGGATAGCCAAACAACCCTGAGCACTAAGAGCAATGCCACGGGGATTACTATATCAGATTTTAAGCTGTATTACAGAGCTATAGTCACAAAAACAACATGGTACTCACACAAAAATAGGCCCATAGATCAATGGAACAAAATTGAAGACCCAAATATGAGTAAATACAATTTCAGCCACCTGATATTCGACAAAGGGGTCGAGAATATTCACTGCAAATGGTGTTGGCAATACTGGATCTCCACCTGTAGAAGAATGAAACTAAACCCCTATCTTTCACCCTGCACAAAAGTCAATTCCAAATGGCTCAAAGATCTCAATGTAAAACCTGAAACTCTGAAACTATTAGAAGAAAACATTGGGAAAAACCTACAAGATATAGGCATAGCCTACAAGATATAGGTGTAGGAAAGGATTTTCTATACTGGACATCAATTGCTCATGAAACAAGGGCAAGAATTAACAAATGGGACCTCATTAAACTAAAAAGCTTGTTTACTTCAAAGGAGGCAACCAGGGAAGTGATCAGAAAACCCACAGAATTGGGGAAAATCTTTACCAGCGACACATCTGGCAGAGGTTTAATATTCAGAATATATAACGAACTCAAAAAATGAGAATCAAGACAAGAAGCAACTCAATTAAAAGGTGGGCTAAAGAGTTGAACAGAGAGTTCTCAAAAGAAGAAGTAAAGATGGCTATGAAACATCTTAAAAGATGTTCAACATCACTAACAATTAGCGAAATATAAATTAAAACCACTTTAAGATTTCACCTTACCCCAGTCAGACTGGCCAAGATCAAGAAAACAAATGATACCAAATGTAGGAGAGGATGTGGGGAAATGGGAACAATCATCCACTGCTGGTGGGGCTGCAAACTTGCTCAACCCCTATGGAAAGCAGTGTGGAGAACTCTTAAAAAACTACAAATGAACCTACCGTTTGACCCAGCTATACAACTCCTTGGCATATACCCAAAGAACTCATCCTACTGCAGAGACACTTGTAAATCCATGTTTGTTGCTGCTCTTTTTACAATGTCTAAGAGATGGAAGCAACCTTAGTGTCCCTCAATTGACGAGTGAATTATGAAAATGTGGTTCATTTATACGATGGAGTTTTACGCAGCAATAAAGAAAGATGAAATCATGAAATTTGCAGGTCAGGATGGAACTAGAAATTGTTATACTAAGTGAAGTAACAGACTCAGAAAAAAAAATCGACATATGTTTTCCCTCATTGGGGTATCCTATAATCAGACTCTGACAAATGAGTATGTACCCAGCCATAACTACAGGAACCAGGATAATGGAAAGGAAACAGGGAGGTAAAGGAAAAGAAAGAACCTGAAAGAGAAGAACAGTAGGAAACAGGCCTTAATAAGGGAGATATGGATAAAATTGGGTTACTTTAAGGGAGGGGGAGGGAAGGGTATACTAGGAACCTAGGAGATAAAGGGAAAGAAGGAGCTCAAGAGAGGTAGGACCATAAGAGAAGGGTATTATTAAGGGAGAAAGGGGGAAAATGGGGGCACCTTAAGTGGGAAAACTATGGTGGAGGGGTGAGACAATGTGAGAGATAAATAATGCCTAGCTAGTTTTGAAAATCAGAGGGAACCATATTACTCCTACAATCTACTGACAAATTATACATACCAGATCAAGATAAATGTGTCTAGGTAAGGTTTATCTGAGAACAATTGGTCTTTGCCTAAGATTTATCTATATGACACAGTAATTAAAAGTAACAGACTGGTAGAAGTAACCTTGATGGGTGTTTAACAGACACACTATGAGGCCTATACTAGTTTGGTCAAAGGGACATAAAGGACAGTTTTTGTTCCTTGCACTCCTAGGTCAACTAGTTCTAGGGGACTATGAGCATCTCTCAAAATGTCCTGTAATGGTGGTGGGTCATCTGGCCTCTTGATCAAGGAAGCCGAGGAGACCCCACCAGATGGACTTGAGCCAGTGTCCAGTCTATAAAGAGGAGGGTCAACACAAAGGAATTACTTCCTCCATGCTTCCAAGCGAAGCCAACCATGGTTGAGCAGGACCTTTGATTTATCTTCACATAGACAGAATTGTTAAAAGAAAGGAGCCAGGGACTCCTCCCAAGCCCATGTGATCCCTGAGGAACAAACCCTCAAATGACCTTAAGAGTAAAAATAAATCAGTTTTATCTGAACCAACTCTATGGCCTTAAACACCCAAAAGGAAAGTATAACCAAAGATTAAATGGGCCAATATAATTTCATAAGAGTCCATATGTATAGCTACCTTCTTTTGAGTTGTTGGCCAGGGTGACCAAAGGGACTCCCAAATAGTAACCCAGCATAGAACTGGGAAAATGAACAGCTTACCCTACTCTTATTGAAAAGAGTATTGACAACTGATTGCTGCTAGAAGAGGAACAGCTGACCCTCCTAAAACAAAGACCTCTATATAGGCTGACTTGATTCATCAGAAGGGCAAGTAGCAGGGACTGGCTGGGGTGCTGACAACACGGCAGACAGTAGCAGGGATATCATAGTGTAAGGGCTCTAGTTGTGGGGGAGAGAGTCTATGGGAGGGTGCCATTTGGGAAGTGGGTGTATAGTCAAATAAGATGGTTTTGGATGTTCTGTGTGATATACACACACACAAAAAAAATCAACAAAGTTTTTAAAATGTACTATATTTTTGGAGGAAGCATGGAAATTTATATCATACTAATTAGTAGAGGTGATAAACATTACCATTGAAATGTACCCGATGACTTCATAGACATACACAGGCACCAAGGATCCAAGTGCAATCGGTATGACTAGTAATAGTCAGATGCATACAGATTAGAGACCCATGTGCAAACATCTCAGTGTTAGTAGCAAAAACAATGAGTCTTTCTGCAAGGAACAATATATTCTAAAATGAAATGGAGATCTCTTTTAAAGGTTAAAAAACTCATTCAATTTTATGTCTTACAGGGCTTATACTGAGTTCAATATTGTATAACTGTATCAACTCAACGGTGAACCTAGAAACTTTCACCCACTTGTGAAAGAGATCTACTCTTGCTCTGGAGTATGTTACTGAATATGTTAAATCTGTTCTGAAATCTTCTTTTAATCAAGTAGTTATTGCTGTAATGAAATGCTTCTTCTAATCATATAGCTATTAAAAATTAAGATAATAATGATTTAAAAAAATAATAATTAGTAGATGTGAAAAACATTACCATTGAAATCT
>NW_008360297.1:1108779-1123054 GCF_000622305.1 Nannospalax galili
TTTTGAAAAAGATGCATCTTAGCTCAGTGAATCGTTATTGACTATGTCAATGCTGTTGTAATGAAATGCTTCTTCTGAGTATGTGGTTATTAAATAAACAATTAACTGGGAAAAAATTAACAAATTTAAAAAATTAGTTATATTTGAGGAGTAAGCATAAAATTTACATCATGTTAATTAGTAGAGGTGATAAACATTTCCATTAAAATCTATCCAATTATTTTATATCCACACACAGGTGCCAATGATCCGAATGCCACCGACCATGACTAGTAATAATCAGATACATACAGATTCGACACACATGCACCAACATCTAAGTATTATTAGGAAAAACAATGAGTATTTCTTTAAGAAACTATATTTTAAAATGAAATGGACATCTTTTTAAAAAGCTAAAATCTCATTAAATTTTATGTCTTATAGGCTTTATACTGAGTTCAATGTTGTATAACTGTATTAATTCAACTGTGAACTTAAAAATTTTATAGCCACTTTTGAAAGAAATGTATCTTTGATCTTTAAATTGTTATTGAGTATGTTAAAGCTGTAATGACAGGCTTCTAAAAAATATTAAAAAAATAAAATGTTTTGAAGCACCTGTAAAAACAAAAACAACAACAACAAAAAACAATAACAACAGAGATAAAACCAGTCTCAGAGAAGAAAACTAAGAGCTCTACTTAAAGGCAAGACCCTAGATAACGATGACCTCTACCCCAAGGCTACCTTTGTCTTTGAATCCAGCACTTCTGCCTTCTTATATACTGATGTTCAAAGAAGTTGGTCTCTTGTTGGATTTTAAAAAGACAGTGCATTCATGATTTTAAATCTCTTAACTAGTTCTTGCAGGAAGGGAAAGGAATCATTTGGTCCCCAAACAGCCTATGGATTTCATCTCAAAAGAGTGAGTCTATTTCAGATCACTAGGTGGGAAGAGTCTCCCTTGACCAAGAGACATCAGTGTAAATGGTGACGCACAGAAGGCAGGAATGCCTGCAAGGAAATGTGAGTGTACGTGGTATGCGCATCCCACACCTACAGCAAACACTCCCACGTCCACCAGTGTTGGATTCAATTACACATTAAATTCATCATCTTTAGCAAGGGAAGAGAACAGCAAACAGTTGCTCTCTCATGGCTAAACACCCCTTGGATTTGTTGGCCTTTGATTTATTGGAAGAAACCTGCTGGGAAGAACATACTGTGTAGCTGATTAATGTCAGCTTCTGTCATCAGTTTCCACTTAGATTCTTGGCCAGTCCTGACATCTCCTCCCTGAAGGATCCAGAAGAATTTGAAGGCTGATCCAAAAGCTTTACTGGCATGGGATTTGCAGAATGCGGTGTTTGCAAAATAAGGAAGATGAATGGAAGTGGAATCCCATGTTCTTCTCTGGACTTGTTTCTTTAATTCTTTTCTCCAGAGGCCCAGCTCCATGCCAGGACCACACCAGCAAGGGGACTGGGGAAAGTGTGTTCCCAGGCTCTGGTACAGATGGCTTGCATTTCCTGTGCTGCTTATGTGCTGCCTTATTGGAGCTCATCAAACTGAGAAGGTGTATGAAGAGGAATGCAGTCTACAATCACCATCAGAACCTTCTCTGGGATACTTGGACAGAAACTGAGGGAGAGTAGGTGCTGTGACCACCAAGTCAAATCCACTGCCTGGCTGAAGATAGACTCACTGCTCCCCTGGTTGGTCACATGAGCTATATGTTTCCCAGGGTCATGTAGTACAACTCTTCCCAATGGTAAATGCAAATTCAATTTTGTTAAATTTAAAGTAAGCAGAATTTTGTGGTTGTGTTCTGTTTTCCTGTACGACATCTCAAGATAAGGCTTTCTTTTTCCCTGCCCTTGAGTGAAAGGAATCTAAAAGGAGGTAGGAATTTTAAATAGGCCCTGAACTTTTCTCTTTCTTAATTCCTATATGTAGGAAAAAGCACAGAACATTTCAATTGAGAAGTAAAAGTCCATATTGTTTGTCTATTGGTATTTAACAAATCATCACAAAACCTAATGAAATGAAATAACAATTCTCATTTTCCTATTTCTCACTAATTCTTAAAGTCAGGGATTGGGAAAGCAGGGTTAGATGGTTCTGGAATGGGATCTTCTCACATGCAGGTATAGATAAGAGCTGGAAAAGGAGTGCCCAGGGGAGAGCAGGTTGGGTCTTGCTGTGAGCATCTCTCTTCATCTCTCTCTTTATATTACCTCAAGGCTGTCAGTGTGGTTATCTGCACTTAGGCCAATGTTGGCTTACTCTGAGCACAGTGGCCTCTAGAAAATCAAACTACATGCATAGTGATTAAAGGCTTCAAAAATGAGTATTCCAGTGATCTTAACTGTTGTGCTTCACTTAATATGCCAGTGTTAAAGATCCAGAAACATCTTCAAGGTTATTTCAAGGCTTAGTTACTTTCTTACTTTATTTAGTATTTATGTATTATTTTAATGAAATGTGATAGCTAACCTTCATTGTCATCTGAACTGGACTTACAATCACCTAGGAAACTGATTAGGTTTACCTCTGTGGTATGAAGTCTGGGTTTCAGTAGAGGACTGGCAGGGTGAAGACCAACTTTGAACATGGTCAGTGACATCATGGGTAGGGGCACAGATGACATAAAAGAGGGGAAGGAGAAAACCAGATAAGCCCACACAGGCCTGTTTTTCCTGTATCTTTTCTGCCATAAACAATTGCTAGGGAACTCATGCTGTTAGGAATTTGATTCACAATGAATCCAGAAACACAGATGCAGGTGACACAGACTGACTCTTCTGAGTATCCCTCCCAAGATCCTGCCTCTCTGAAGTTGTTTTGCCAGATATTTGTTCACAGTTAGGGAAGAAGTAGCTAATATGCAAATCCATTCTAAAGATGAGTAGGAGATTGGACCCAAGTGATTGCTAAGTGTCTTTTCATGTCTATCTGTTGAGAATTCTTTGAGGTATTGTTCCTAGATTAAGCATTAAACAGTAATAATAACAGCTTGCTTTGTTGATGCTTTCTGACACTGGCCTATTATTTTTGCTTGATTTTCAGATATGCTGAAGCCAGGCATGATTGTTTCTTTCATAGACAAGAACTTTGAGAGATGGAAAGGTTGAGGGGATTTCCAGAAGTCAGACAGCTTGTAGAAGGCAGACCCAGGATCTGAACTCAGGCCATGTGATTCAGAGGTGGTCTTTTAAAGCATTAAACTAACTTGTCTTCTCCAAAGAAGTTACTGCCCATTGGATTCACATTTAACTCAGAGAATTTTCTGCATTTTTTTAATGATGATTCAAGATGTATTAAGACCTTGGGTAAGAAATTAATTTGCCATATACATAGACATGGCAGAGTATTAACTCTGCTGTTGATAGAAGTGCTATCCATGGTGGGAGAAATGTAATGATGCTGTGGACCCACTCCCTTATCCTCATGTTCAAACTTGGTCTTCATACTGTGCAGGCAATCATATTGCAATGCTCTTCCTCAGGCAAAAAACCCTCCTTTTCCTTTTCCACCATCCTGCATTCAAGCCCCATCAATCCTTTTCAGATCCCCCCTTGCAGGAATAGGCAGTCATTTGCCTTGCTACTACAGCCCTTTGCACAGTTGCTTTCTGTGCCTCTTTCATTTTGCCTGACATGATGTGGCTGAGAGTAAACAGCTTTGAATCAAGATGGTCAGATTTAAAGTCCAAACAGTGCTGCTGCTGTTTCACTACCGAATTCCAGGGAAGGTGAATAGTTTCCTTGACTTACTGAGTCATGTAAGGAGGCAGGTAAGAACAGTTCTTTTTGAATCATGTTATCACACAGGCACATGTATGTGACAGCATGAAATAAGAATGGCAAAATGATCAGAGAAATGAAGGTCTATTCACAGACTTACTGGATGATCTTTAAAGCTTTCATCCTCTCTAGGCTTCAGTTTCTCAACCTACATCGAAAGTTCTGATTCTGGGAGTCTTAGGGGGCTTTGGGAGAGCCCCCAAGCCCCAAGATCCGACTTGGAGGCCTACAGGCTGACAGCTTCTTAGGTACAGCATTTGCTGCTTTCATTACACTCTCAAGGAGATCTGTCTGAGAGCCCCAAAACAGTAAACAGCCTGAGCCAAATGCTCATGGATTTTTTTGTTCCCCTATTTCTGAGTTTATATCTCTAAGAATGTTAGTCCAACATGTTCTTATAAAAGGGACAGAGCACATTTTGCAAGACCAGACAGGAATCATCAGGATGGGGAAACTGGGTCCTGGAAGAGGAAGGTCAGGTGCCAGATGTTAGGTGCTGGCAGGGATATTGGAAGTCTACCAGGGACTCAGTGAGATGGGAAATCACGGAATCACAGATCATTTCCTTCTTCAAATTTAAAACTGGGATGGCTAATCCTGAGAAAAGTCCTGCTCTGTAAATAGAAGGCAATTATTTGGAAAAACAAAGAAATCTTGATTTGCATTATAATTTTGTAATTTTCTGGATACAGGCACTATAAGAGAAGCTAAGCACTCTGAGACACACAAGAATATGCGGGACCGTGCTATGCTGGTGAGGGATGCAGGTAGGCATCTGAAGGATTCAGATTAGGCTGGGTATTGTATTTGGTATTGTATTTGGTTCAACTGAATGAATTAATTGAAGGTGCTTGAGTACCTTTGTACATTCTCAGGGCATCCACATAGTATTCCTGCTGTCAGATACATGCTGTGGTGTTTGTATACCTGATCCTTCTAAAACTTTCTCGAAAATGGTCCCTATTTAAATTGAGGAATCTGGGGCTCAGAGTAGACAACCTGCTTTTGTTCACCCAGCAAAGAGAGCATCTAGGTGCCTTTGCTTCTCTGCCTCGGTCTGGTGCCTCAAGTTCTCCTCCCATGCCCACTCTGGTCTGTCCCTATTTCCCAACAAAAAAGCCCAGTTATTTCATCCCGTGAAGAACATCAGAGCCCCATGTTGATCCAAATCTGTACAATAGACACTGATAACTGGTCTAGAAATAGAATTCAGAGGACAGTGGGCTCCTCATCTAGGTGTAGGCCTGCCTAGAAACATTTTTAAATGACCCCTGGGTTCACACTGGAAACTGTGTTTTAGGAACGGTGATGAAGACTAAGAACTATGAAAGTGAAGCAGAGACAGAGTTCACAGTCCTTTCACCTGCTGCTTGGCTTCTGTAACTAACATGATACATGGTCTTGTCCCCTGCTCTAAATCCGAGCCTTGCTAATAAATGCCCTGTAGCAGGCCGAGGATGGTTTCTTTCAGAGCAGCCCTATCTAAAGGTAGCAGGGTGTGTTCTCCACCCATGTCTGCCACAGGCATGGTGAAGTCCTATAGACAGATAAGAGGACTGATCTTGCTGTCAAACAGCTCATCATCTAATGAAAGGCATTAAAATGAAAATAACAAGTATAGGTAAAGTGATTCCAAGTCCATTCTGGACTGCTGGGAAGTCAACACTTTGTACAGTCTGACTTCAACTGGCCTTTTCAACCTCTCCTTCCTCTCCTGTGCATAAACATGCCTCACCTGGCTGGCTTGACTGCCATTCCCTAAGTAACCTCTACCTTTGCTAGTTTGTCTCTCCTCTTATATAGGCCTGTTCCACTTCCCACTTCCTGAAATTTGAGAAATATTGTTCAGAACCAGATTAAGTTCCAGAACCCCGTAGAGGAGCCTCAGCAGACACTTGTTCTGAGAGAGACGGGGAGAAATAGTCCAAGGTGCTAAATCCATGCTGTGCCCCTTTGCTGTCACTTGCACTGCCTCAGCATGACACCTGGGCCACTCAGCACTACCTACAAAACTCTGCTTATTAACCTATGTGGAAATTGGCTTAGAGCAGTCAACAGAGGTGTCCAAGTCAGCAGCAGAGCTGGGAAGAGGTGCTGATGTCCACTTCAGGCCTTTCATTAGTCTTTGAGGCCTCTTGCCATGGAGTATGCCACAACTTCAGAGTTAACTGTGGGGATGATATCAGTTGCTGAAGCTAACCAAAAATTTTGCTTACTGGCATAGCAGAACATTTGTTCTAAATTAGTTAAACTTGTTAAAATATAAATGACCAGTGAAAAACTTTTCAATATCCTTAACCATCAGGGAAATAAAAATTAAAAATGCTTTGGAATTTCATCTTATCTCACCCCAGTCAGAATGGATAGCATCAAGAAACAACTGATAACAAATGCTGGTGGGGATGTGGGGAAAGAGGACCCCTTATTCACTGCTGCCAGGAATGTAAACTGGTACAACTAATGTGGACGTCCGTGTAGACGTTCCTCAAAAACTTACATAGAACTGTCCCATGACTCAGATCCCCCACTTCTGGGTACATACTCAGAAGACTCCAAGTAAACATACCAGAGATACTTGTACATTCATGTCTATCACCACACTATTCACAACAGCTAAGAATGAAGCCAGTTTAGATGTCCACCAATAAATGAATGGAAAAAGAAAATATGGTATACACATAGTAGAATTTATCTCTTTTATTCAGTCACAGGAATGAAATAACATTTGTAGGGAAATGTATCAAACTGGAGATTTTTGTGTATGCAAAATAAGCCAGACTCAGAAAGACAAATATCACGTTTTCTTTTTATGTAGTATCTATATTTAAATTGATCCTCTCTCTCTCTCTCTCTCTCTCTCTCTCTCTCTCTCTCTCTCATCAGGCAAAGTCAAGCAGTCACAGGAATGAAATAACATTTGTAGGGAAATGTATCAAACTGGAGATTTTTGTGTATGCAAAATAAGCCAGACTCAGAAAGACAAATATCACGTTTTCTTTTTATGTAGTATCTAAATTTAAATTGATCCTCTCTCTCTCTCTCTCTCTCTCTCTCTCTGATATAAAAGTAGAAAGAGGATTGTAAGAGAGGTTGATCATGGGAAATACCTCAAAATTTCCTGAAGCCATGAGGGAGGAGTGATGTCTGCGCACAGCCTTTGGCTCTCTTGTAGAGGTAGTGAAGTGGTCTTGGCACAGCAGACAAACAGGAGGCTCTGAAACGGTATAGCTGAGAAAGGTTGATGATCTAACCCCATACATTAAGCCTCGGGTCTGTTGTTTATGAGTAACTAGGCTAAGTTTCTCTACGCATCTGAGCCTGGATGCAGAATTGTTAGGTGTATTGTAAATCCTGAAACATCTTTCTAACCTGAATGAGACCATGGGAAATAATTAATTTTTCCCCCTTTAG
Organism: Nannospalax galili; assembly: GCF_000622305.1. Lineage (NCBI taxonomy): Eukaryota > Metazoa > Chordata > Mammalia > Rodentia > Spalacidae > Nannospalax > Nannospalax galili. The sequence continues at coordinate 1,115,979 of NW_008360297.1, forward strand.
CTTTTCTCATTAAAGCTAAAGAACAGACAATTTCAAAGAGATTATTCTCCCCAAAGAGAGTAATCTGCAGTTTAATATTAAAATGTCATTTCTTAGAGTCAGTGGTTAAAACAGCTGCTCAGAGAAGTTATTAATTTCCTGCAGCATGCTGTGATTGGGAGCTCACTAGCCAGAATGCCAGAGTCTCATTGTGTAGAGACTTATTGTGTAGGAACTCATGTACATCATAAGTGGCCATGGTTAGCTGTGGCTATATTGAAGTAGAGTAATTACATTGACTTAGATTTTATTGTGTTGCAGAGACACATGAAGCTTGATCAGGGGTCAGGCTGAGGTACACATGGTGAAATTCATATTGCATTTTAGGTCTGGTATTAGCCTGGCCATCTCCTCTGCTAACTTTGTCCCATTATACCCAGAAGGTAATACAGATGAGAGCATTGGTCACTTTGAGCATCTGTGTCTTGTCAGTATAGTCAAGGCTAAACCCTGCTTTATCTTTCTCCCAGTGAGGAGAGAAGGCAGGTTATAGCCTTGACAATATAGATGTTTTGACTACATCATCCTTTACTATATAGGATTATCCAGTCCACTGTCAGGTGCTCAGCAGTCTGTCTGGCCTCTACTCACCAGATAATGCTAGCATACTTCTATTGAAACAAAGGAAACATCTCTAGCCATTGCTACATATTCCCTAGGGTTGCAGGGATGGGCAAGACCACTCCTGGCTGAGAATATTATACTAAAGGAGTTGTGAATCCATTTAATCAGGCCCTTCCTGGGGTGGGTATGGGCTCAGTGAACTCCCATCTGGGTTCCAGCTCTTATATCCAAAGTTAAACATATTTCATTGCTTATTCATTTTAGTTCCCAAAGAAAAAGCTGTATGCCTTTCCTTTCTGCACTTTTCAATGACTAATGGACATTTAAAAAAATTATTTGTAGCTTACAGAAATAAGAAAATGTTTTAAAATTCATACCTACAGACCGACTTTTTTACTTTAATGGGATAATCTGCTTACAGTGTGCTTTCTGTACAAACATAGATACCAGCACACATTTACATCTGACACAGCTGTAAAACAGCTATTTTTACCATTTTACATGGATACTCTTACCTGATATTTATACTTCCATCCCTTTCAGATCCACTCAGATTCTGCAACCTGAATCCAAAGTCACGGAAAAGAGTCTAGCTCCCCTGGCCTCCCATGCCTTATGAGGTATCTAACCTTGCTTCTCTCCTACCTCCTGACAGGCAAGCTGACTTGACCTTCAGATATAGAAAGAACTAGTTTACAAGTTCATCTGTGTCATTCACAAGTTCGTATCCTTTGAAAAGGCATGTGTGGCTTTTCCTTCATGGATCTTTTTCCTTTCTCTAAAGCATGTTGTGAAAGTTTCTTTCTCAGAGGAGTTAAATTAATGAATGCTTGAACTCCATGCATGTACCTGGCACAGGCACACACATATGCTTCTGCATGCAAATACTTTTCATTTTATCCTAGGGCAGTCAAATGAGTACCTCATTGTCCTTGTCTGTGGACCCTCTCCTGTAAATGTGTCCAGCCTTCCCAGTTTAATAAACTCTCTGTTTATCACCCATTGTATATAGGTCTATGCCTAGATTCCTTGACCTCAAAGCTCTGTTTTAAAAACAAAACTGCTAAATCAGCTGCATCCCCTTTACAATCACCCTGAGTAGTTGCAGGGAGTGTAGTTGGTCACATTACACCCTGCTTGCTGTGTGGTCAGCCTAAGTGGAAATTCAGAGACTAGTGTCCATTTGAGGGAGAATAGAAGTATTCACAAGATAATCCAGAGTCTTTCTTGTGTGAAAATCCAATCATTTTTAGGTGCCACGAAATTGTCTCTAGTCTTTCTATAAAGTTCTTTAACAAGGTACTTTCATCTAATAGAATGCATTCTGCATGAGGATCCTAAAGATCTGTTGCAGTTGCTGTTGCCTACCAGCTACTCACCTTTGAGCAAACTGTGATACTTGGTTTCTCATCCGTTAAACCTAACAAAATGTTGTCTTTCCTGCTTATCCTATAGTGTATCATGGAGCTGAAAGAGCTACCACTCAGAGAAAGTACCTTAAAAGTTAAGTTTATATATGAAAGTTATTTTCTGAGCATTATACATAGAGGGTGAAAAACTTTACTGATTAAATGTGTCTAAAGGTGTTCTAGTTTGCTTCTCCATTGCTGTTACAAGACACTGACCAATACCAACTTGGGAGGAAAGGGTTTATTTGGCTTATATCTCCTGGGTCACAGTTCATCACTGAGGGAGTCCAGGGTAGGAACTCGGCAGGAACCTGGAGACAGGAGCTGAAGCACAGGCCATGGAGGAATGTTGCTTACTGATTTACTCCCCTGGCCCATGTTCAGCCCACTTTCTTATATAATACAGGACAACCTGCCCATGGGGTGGCACCATCCATAGCCATCTGGGCCCTTCTATATCACTCAACAATCAAGAAAATACCTCACAGACAAGGTCACAGGCCATGGAGGCAATTCCCCTATTGAGGATCTCTCAACCCAGGTGTGTCAAGTGGACAACTTAAGCTATCCAGCACAAAAGGTATATCAAATTTAAATTTAAAAAAAGTCTCTATTTCTTCCTTTGAGAACTCTCTATTCAGATTTTAGCCCATCTTTTAATTGGGTCATTTCGTTTCTCCATTCTTTGTTTTTTGAGTTCTTTATATATTTTGGATGTTAGACCTCTGTCAGATGTGTCATTGGTGAAGATTTTTTCCCATTCTCTGGGTTTTTTCTTCACTCTTTTGATTGTTTCTTTTACTGTACAGAAGCTTTTTACTTTAATGAGGTCCCACTTTTTGATTGCTGGAATAAATTCCTGAGCAACTTCAGTCCGATTTAGAAAATCCTTTCCTACACCTGTATCTTATAAGTTACTGCCAATATTTTCTTCTAACAGCTTCAGAGTTTCAGGCTTCACATTGAGGTATTTGATTCATTTGGAGTTGACTTTTGTGCAAGGTGAAAGATAAGTTCCAAGACAGCTGGGGCTATAGGGAGACCCTGTCTCAAAAAAGACAAACAAACAAACAAACAAACAAACAAAAAACCTCCAAGAATACTTGTCTCCTGAGAACACACAAAACCAAACATGCTATGCTTTTTCCAAGAATAGACAACATAACTTCTCAGTTATGGAAAGCAACAGGTTAAGTATACTTTTAAAATTTGTTTTTATTGAAGTTTTGTGTATTTTATACAGAACATCTCTAACAATCTTAATCATCTTTATATCCCCATCCCCACTGGTACCTCCCATACCACCCCCCCCACCCCCCCCCGCCCAGTGGAGCCCATATACTTTGTCATCCCTGTTAAGGACTGCTGTGTCAATTAAAAAAGCTTTTTATTTATGCTGCCAGTGAGGTACAAAGGACTACAGAATCAAAGGAAAATGGTCAGCCAGCAAGCTGGCTCCGCAGGTAGAGGTGCTGGCACCCAAACCTGAGGACCTGAGTTTGATTCCAGATGCCACAAGATGTCAGGACAGAGCCAACTCCCTAGATTCCTCCACTTCACAAATGTGCAATGCCATGTGTCTGCCTACACACACACACACAGGTGAATAAATAAATTAATATTTTAAAATATTAAAAATGGAAAACAGTTCTTCCCTATAGAGATTTGCCTTTCTGGTTTAGCTTTCTTAGCTGAAATAAAGTCAGGAGGACACAACCTGCTGTAGCTCAGGAATCACCTGCTACTTTAGAATAGTTGGGTTAATCCCTTTATGGAGTGGCATACTCTGCACACCAGAATTCTAACTGAATAGTTAGCACTCATCCAGCTTAGAATCTGTATACTTTAAAGGAATACCCAGAGAAACAATTTTATCTTGAAGACAGTTGAAAGAAAATGAAAGCATAAAGAAGACTGAAGTCTGGGGCTGGAGGGATAGCTCAGTACTTAAGAGCACTTGCTGCTCCTTCAGAGCCCTAGGTTTGCACCCACATGGTCCTTCACAACTGCCTGTAATTCCAGCATCTGATACACTGCTGACCTCTGTGGGCTCCTGGATATACATGGTACACATAAATTCATGCAGGCATGTACACACACATACACATTAATATTTTGAAAAATTAAAAAAGAAATAATTGAAGACTGAAGTCTGCAAATAAGTAAGACTGGATTTACCTCAGAAGCTTGAATTGACTTAACCAATGCATGGCACTTCATAGACAAAATCAGAAATTGTGGATTGACTAAGCTGAGCTAACACACTATTCTCATATACTGATTCTCTTAGCCTGTTACGTTTTCCCATACTTCTGTAAGAACAGAAGTTAACTTAGCTCACAATTCTGTACCTGCACAGCAACAGCACCTTCTTGGCTTCCCTCATGGCATATGGCTACACAAGGATGGGAACCTACACAGAAGAGGTCAGAGGGTGAGACAGGAAAGAAGAGACCAGAGGGGCCAGGCTCCCTTTTCCTAAGAATGTGTTCTTGTGGGAGCTGGTTCAGCTCTACCAGGCATGACCTACCAAGACAGTGTGAATCTCTTCATAAGGGTGAGGCATCCATGACCTACTAATCTCCTTCCTCTAGACTCTATCTCTTAGAGCTTCCACCACCTTAGCACTACCACTCTGGGGACCACACCTGCAGCAGAGGAACCCCAGATCAACAAAACCTACTCAAACCATAGCCCTCCCTTTTGTGACTGTTCTTAGAAACACCTGAAACCTATCCTTTTAGTGATTTTCAAGAACATAATATGACCATTTCTGGTCAACCTTGTGGTCAGCAGTATATCTCCTGAGGATTACTGTAGGGGTCAGGCAGAGAGGTGAAGGAACCAGAAAGTTCCAGATTCCTTTTATCTTAGCTTTCACTCTCTGTGATTTATATTACTTTACTATTTCCAGAAAATTAAATTATTTTATTCATGGACTTACTCATTTTTGTCCTAAAAACTGTCTTTATTGATGGATTTTTAGGGATTTATTTCCTTCAAATGGTTCTATACAAAGCTATTCTTTTCTGATTTAGTCTTAAAATATCTTATATTCATTTAAATAATCCAGAAATATTTTCATATCTGGATCACACTGTCCTGTTCTTGGGACTTTTCTCATTCTCTCTCCCTCCTTCCATTCCTTCCCCCTTCTATCCATTTCCATTCTTTACTCTTGCTGTCTTTAAATGTGGTAAGTGTAATTTTTAGATGTAAAAATGTGTCAAAGTGATCCATGTAAGGAAGGCACAGAAATTGTTAATTTTGTAACAGAACTATTTTGAGGGAATTTTGTGTCTTTTTTAATGGAAGTGATTACCAAGTAGGGTGAAAATATGAAAACTTAAATTTATATATCTCATTCCTCTCCTGAATATGACAAGGATCTTTATAAAGCTTCATTTCCTTCTCAAATTCCTTCTTCAGTCTGTTTTCATGACAATGTAATTAAACCATGCTCTGATGTCAACTTCCTCCAAAATTTCTGATAATTTCTGGTTGAGGGGATTTTTGACATACTGCCAGATTTTACCATCATCATTTCTCACATTACTTCTTCCTGGATTCTATTCCTTCCTTTGGAATTTGCCTTTCTTCTTGAAGAATATGATTTAGTATTTTCTCAAAATAAATCTTTTTTTTTCCCGTTAATTATTTAATAACCACATACTTAGAATAAGCATTTCATTACAACAGAATTGACATATTCAATAACAATTTTCTGAGCTAAGAAGCATCTTTTTCAAAATCGGCTGTAAAATTTTAGGTTTACAGAGCTAAGATGCATCTCTTTCAAAATTGTCCATCTTTAGGTTTACAGTTGAATTGTTACAGTTATACAATATTTTACTCAGTATAACCCTAAAAGGCATAAAAGAAAATGATGTTTTAACCTTTAAAAAAAGATCCCCATGTCATTATTAAAATACACAGTTTCATACAGAAAAATTCACTTTCAATGCAACTGATATTAAGATGTTTGCACATGCATTTATAATCTCTATATATCTGATTATTACTAGTGAGAGTAGGTTATTTTCTGAGCTCCTTGGCTTCTGAGCATGGATATAAAGCCATCAGGTAGATTTCAATGGTAATGCTTTTCACATCTATTAATTATTTTTATTTTTTTATCATTTAAAAAAATTTTAATAACTATTTGATTAGAAGAAGCATTTCATTACAGATTTAACATATTCAGTTACATACTCCAGGGCAAGAGTACATCTCTTTCACAAGTGGGTGTAAGTTTCTAGGTACACAGTTGAGTTGATACAGTTATACAATATTGAACTCAGTATAAGCCCATTAAGACATAAAATTGAATGAGTTTTTTAACCTTTAAAAAAGATCTCCATTTCATGTTAGAATATATTGTTCCTTGCAGAAAGACTCATTGTTTTTGCTATTAACACTGAGATGTTTGCACATGGGTCTCTAATCTGTATGCATCTGACTCTTACTAGTCATAATCGATTGCACTTGGATCTTTGGTGCCTGTGTATGTCTATGAAGTCATCGGGTACATTTCAATGGTAATGTTTATCACCTCTACTAATTAGCGTGACATAAATTTCCATGCTTCCTCCTAAAACATAGTACATTTAAAAAAAATTGTTGATTTTTTTTGTGTGTGTGTATATCACACAGAACATCCAAAACCATCTTATTTGACTATACACCCACTTCCCAGATGGCACCCTCCCCCCAACTAGAGCCCTTATACTCTGATATCCCTGCTACTATCTGCTGTGTTGTCGGCACCCCAGCCAATCCCCACTACTTGCCCTTCTGATGAATCAAGTCAGCCTATATAGAGGTCTTTGTTTTAGGAGGGTCAGCTGTTCCTCTTCTAGCAGCAATCAGTTGTCAATACTCTTTTCAATAAGAGTAGGGTAAGCTGTTCATTTTCCCAGTTCTATGCTGGGTTACTATTTGGGAGTCCCTTTGGTCACCCTGGCCAACAACTTAAAAGAAGGTATCTCCTATCTGGCATTGTTGATTGTTATGTAGCCTTTAGCTATGCATATGGACTCTTAAGAAATTATATTGGCCCCTTTA
>NW_008360297.1:1123236-1130875 GCF_000622305.1 Nannospalax galili
GTCTCCTCAGCCTCCTTGATCAAGAGGACAGGTAACCCACCACCATTACAGGACATTTTGAGAGATGCTCATAGTCCCCTGGAACTAGTTGACCTAGGAGGGCAAGGAGCAAAAACTGTCCTTTATATCCCTCTTACCAAATTAGTATAGGCCTCATAGTATGTCTGTTAAACACCCAACCAGGTTAGTTCCACCAATCTTGTACTTTTAATTACTGTGTGCCATGTAGTTAAATCTTGGGCAAAGACCAGTTGTTCTCAGATAAACCTTACCTAGACATACATTTCTTGATCTGCTATGTATAATTTGTCAGTAGGTTGTAGGAGTAATATGGTTCCCTCTGGTTTTCAAAACTAGCAAGGCATTATTTATCTCTTGCATTGTCTCACCCCTCCACCATAGTTTTCCCACTTAAGGTGCCCCCATTTCCCTCCTTTCTCCCTTAATAATACCCTTTTTTTAATTCCAAACTTCATCAGCAGTTCATGGGTTCCAATTTGACCACTTAATCCCTTTTCTTTTTCATATGGGTGAAGTAGGTTTGTACATCCGAACTCCAGCAAGGTCTGGGCACATTTTCTGCAGGGTTCTTCCGTGAGATCCCAAGTTGAAATGGTGCCCACTGAAGCCCAGTGTTGACTGCCTGTCTCAGTGATTGTTTTTCCCAGTATTGACTGAGGGAAGTTTGGCTTTGTTGGAATTGGATTTCTATTTTGTTTCCATATCATCTTAGGTAGTACGATTAAGAAGGTAAAAATCACATTATATTACAAAAAGAGTCCTACTAAGTGCAGAGGCATCTCCTAGGGGATTTTTGGACTCCTCTGCCTGGCGGTCTCTTCAGAGCTAGAACAGGACATTCTGCTCCTCCTCCGGCCCTGCTGCCCTGCTGCTAGACAACTCCCTGTCCCCAGGGAGGCTGATCATTTGGGTTAGTCTCTTTCCTCTCCTGTCCTTGGAAAGCCTCTTCTCTCTGCTAGCAGTTTCAGGGATCAATTGTTCTTTGGCAGAGAATGAGACCTGATGACAATGAGGAGAGTTTTCATTTCTTCTTCCTGCAGCTGCTGACCCTAGAGAACAAGTCTGACTGTACCTCCTCACAGGAGAGGAAGCAGCCTGTGAGCCCTGGAAGTGAACAAAATCATTCCCAGTCACCTGCGCCAAAGAAGACAAGGCCAGCAATGCCTTCTTCCCAGTGGGCCCACTGACAGGAAAACAGGAGGTCCTCATGTATGGATACTGTGCTACACGATGCTGTATGGCTGAATGGGGTGCAGATAAGTTCACCCACTTACTAATAAACCCAGAAATCACCAAATTTCTGGAGAAGGGCTGATGACAGAGGAAAGTATGACTCTTAGTCACTGAGACAGCAAAGCTAAAAGAAAGAGAATATAAACTCTTAATTGATTTTATTGTCAATAGTTTAGTTTCCCTAGTTCCACAACTTTTAAGAGGAAAGTGGAGAATTTTGTGAAAATCTCTTCTTTCCTAGGTATTTTGTTGACTGCTTTTTCCTTTAAACAATAACTGCACTGCCAGCTGACATGAATTAAAGTCAAATTTACTTGACATGTGCTGTGACAGACAAAGAATTAAGTCGGAATGTTCCTCTTGTGGAAGGAAAGGTAGTTAAGCCGTCTCCCTCCTGTTTCCGACTATATCGTCCACATCTTCCTTTGCTGTTTCTTGTCCCCTCCCTGAATTTTCTGGATGAAGAGTATAGGCAAGAATGTGACTGAATGTACTTGTAAGTAAGTCATAATGTGCAAGCAACAGGAAGGGCCTCAGCAAGTTCCCTAGAGGCCTCCTTCCCCTTGGGCAAAAGTGCTTAAAACCAAACCCCAAACTGAAAAGGACAGGAAATCCTAATGTAAATATCGCTTCTCAGTTGCAGGATTTTTGCTTTCTCTGCTCCTCTTTCATAAACACATGCATATTCACTTAAAGCCGTTTTGCATTCCTGAAGTAAAGCATTTCTTAAGTAAGGAAAGTCTGAGAATTCAAAATCCAGTTACCTCTCCCAATTGCTGTATGTTGATGAGTCACTGTTCTTCAAAACCTGGGGGGTGAGAATCTCAATGATTGATGAAGGTTTTCAAGGCTGGCAAGGGCCCTTACCCACATGCTAATTACATTTTCCACTTACATCTTGGTTTTAGAATGAAAATAGAAGAGAAAGCTGAAAAATATGCAAGTGTAGGCAGATATTTTTAAAGCTCACTTTTTGTACGAATTCTTTGTGTAATCATTAGCTGATTACAATTATTCACTTGACTGTTTTCCAATTACCAAATCAAAATTTTCCTTGGATTTGACCTTGTTGACATTTATGAATGGCTTGCAAAGTATCCATACAATTTGTGGAGTGCTTTAAGTTATATATTTTCATAGGGTTACGTGTAAAAGACTCATTTCTCATTGTGAAATTGCCACCACCATCACCCTTGGGAATGCCCTAGATATGCCAACCAATGTGCTCACGCATGGACTCCAGGCATGACTGAGATTGCCTCAATAGAATATGCTGCTTTGGATTTGTGCTTTATTCTAGCAAGGATGATGTCCAAGACCAGAGGATTGCCTTTGCTTTGTGGCAATGAGAAGCTCAGAGGCTGAGTTATATACTAGCTGATGACCAGACAGCTGAGAAAAAGAGGGGCAGCTGGACTTTCCTCCTACCTTACCCTCTGTTACTTCCTGGTCCTACTCACCACAACCACCTTAGCCACCATACACATTGTTGTGAGAAAACCAGTGCTTATCTAAAAATCCAATTTATCTTTTGCCTTCGGCAGAAATTTCCTCATTGTGGTAAGGACCACTAGCCCACACTCTGACTTTTCCTGATCACAGCACTAGACTTATGTCTCAGATTTCCTTGCACTAGGCATGACCACAGGACTGAGCACCAGCCAAGGAAATTATAAGCACCATTTCCAGTTGTGGTCCTTTGGAACCTCCCATTTTCATTTCCCTATATCTTTTTTTTTCGCTTTAAGGTTGACTAGACTCGTGTTCCCTCGATCCCAGACCAACTTTGTAATCACCAAGTTAACTGCTAAGCTGCTGTTACCCTGGAGACTGAGTGGCTCCATGGAGCAGAGTCCTTTTCCTTCCAATCCACAGGCTTGCAGCCATCCTGCTTTACTAAGTGATTTAGAGACAAACTTCTAAGGCTGAAGGTATAGCTCTGTGGTTGAGTATTTGAAGCTCTAAGTTTCCAGTTCTATCTCCAGCACTGAAAAAAGTAATAATACTAATAATACATAAAAAACAAACCTCTATCATATTGAATGATTCATTAGTTATATTTTGGTCATTGTGATGAAATGCCTGACAGAAGCAACTTAAGGGAGGAAGGATTTACTTTGGCTCACAATTCATTGGATGTCAGTCCTTTATGAAAGGGGAAAGCATGGTGACTGGAGACCCTGGAATGTGTAGTGAAACTCATAAATGGCAGCTGGATCAAGATGGTAAGAGCTATACAGGAAATAGGGCTGGGTTCTAACCCTGAAGGTATACTGCTATGCCAATCAGCAAGGCGGCTTCATGTCCAAAAGGTTTTACAACCAGCCAGACACCAACTGTTTAAACACATGCACTGTGAGGGACATTCGACATCCAAACTATAACAAATGTTATGTATACTTTTTGGAAATGCTTGTACTACTTAAGCCTAGTCTAAGTTTTAAAAATATTCATGTAGACTTTAGTGCTTCCTTAGATGAATTGAATTTTATTAGCAAGTCATCTGAAAAACCTTCAAGATAATTCTGGCTGTCCATTGATAGGACTCTGGCATTTAGTGAAAGGAAAACCCTCAGCTTGCTCGTTCATGCCCATCATTTATATCCACAAATAATGCATCCACTCAGAGATAGAACATCTGCATTCAGTCTATCATAATCCTCTTCTTAATTGTATCAGCTGAAACTCAGGGGAGTTAGATAATTTCCTTCACTCAAGGTACCAGTGTTGTGGGTGGCAGTGGATGTTCCATTGCTACATATAGTACTTTGAGGGAATATCCAAAGGAATGAGGGAGTTAGAAGCTACATACCTGAATCTTTCATAGGGAGGATTTCTTGCTGAAGCAATGAGAATGACTGTCATGATGAGCCAGACAGGCCTGGGGCTTTCAAACCATGGCACCTAAACTGATGGAACAATTCAGATGTCTACAAATGCAGATATAATCAAGGTTGTGCTGGCCTGTAGGTCTTGCTCAGTGAGCGTCCTTCCTTGAAAATATCTTCTGTTTTCCTATTTGAAGAGGAGCAGGGATCACAGTTCTGGCTTGTGTCCCTTCCTGAGTTTTGCATTTGTGTGTACATCTCACACTCAGACAGATAAGCAGAGTTGTTCTCAGGAGCACTGCCCCTCAGTATTTCCCACCAGATCACATGAACTGTGCCCAGAGCTGAACAGCCACATTCTAGAAGGGACAAAGGAGTGTCAATGAAGGAGAAATTGAGGGAAACTGGTTCCTGAAGAGACTGAAAGGGCGGTGGGAAGGTAGGCCAAGAAGGACTAAGCTCCTGGGGGGACAAAGCCAGGTTCTGGGCAAACATTACAAAACTAAGTTCTGTTTCATGCTTTGCTACAAATAGGCAAGAGCTTTAAGGAAACAGCTATGTTATATACCTGAGGGACCTCATTGAAGAATCTTATTCTGTTGTCAGTCCAATATCAAACATGTCCAAGTGACTACTCCCTCCCTCTCTCCATCCCAGCCTCCCTCCTTGTCTCTCTCCCTTCCATCTTACTAAACACATAGCACACTATAGACATGGCCCACAAAGCACTGTGGCTTAGAGGAAAAAATGAGAACCACAGGGTTTGCATTCTCACACAGAAAACTGAAATAAAAACAGACAATATATACTGTGGTACCTTGTAAAAGATAGCAGCACGAGAGACAAAGAGAATAGAAACTTAAATTCAGCTGTTCTTTCTAGATTCTGGTTCATTTCCGATATTAGCCACCTCCTCTCACCCTCAGCAGACAGTATGTGTTCTGTAACTCTGAGAAGGACCAGAAGCCAGTGACTTAAAAGGAATCCGATGGAAACTTCTACTCTAAGGAACTTTACAGATGAAGAATCCAACTCTGAAGGGCTTTGCCCTTCAGCCAGGCTCAGCCTCCTGGAAGAAGAGGTTCTTGTACTCAAATAGCGGCCTCTTGCATTTGTAACACAGAGCTCAGTCAGTCTGGTGTTTTTCACTTTACAAATTCTCATCTGTCAAGAGATGCTGAAGGCACCACTCACCCTCCATTGGACCCCAAGTCCATCACCACCTAAAATTGGCCATTGTTTAACAAGTTCTGTCAACCAGAATCAAGTATTTCTTACATTTGTTTGTTTGAAGACAATGTTATTTTGCTCTCTTTAGCCACCCACCCTGCAAAAAGGAGAAAGTGTTCAAACAAACAAATTTCAGAAAATAGTTTTCTTCCTTAAACTGAGGAAGGGCAGGCCCTCTGGTCCATGGTCATAAAATAGATTTTGTCCGTAGAATGAATAAATGCAAACACAGATAGCTGATTTAACCTAATACAGATGCTTAAAACCTTTCCCCAAGAGCCCATGAGAACTTTAATCCGTTTGAGTGATGCTTTAGAAATTATGAAATTATTTTTAAGCTATTTTATCTTATTTAAACCTTGCCCATGGGTGAGGGGGATAGCTTAGCTGATAAAATACTTGCTTACCTAGTTAGATGCCCCCAAACTTATATATAAAAAAATCCAAGGCCTGGAGAGATGACTCAGTGGTTAAGAACACTGGTTGTTCTTACAGAATACCTGGGTTTGAATCCCAGCACCCACATGACATCTAACAACTGTCTGTAACTCCAGTTCCAGGGGATACAACGGCCTCTTCTGTCCTCCTCAGACTTTGCATGACATGGGTACACTTACCTACATGCAGGCAATACACTCATAAAATAAGAATAATAAATAAAAAAATTCAGTTGTGGTGGCCCATACCACAGTCTAGGCCTACTTGGTAAGCTCCAGGTCAGTGAGAGACTCTGCCTCAGAAAGATAGGGTAGAGAGCTCCTGAGGGATGACACCAGAGGTTGACTTTTTGCCTCCACATATGAACAGACCCCCCTTCCACACACACACACAACCAGAGAGGTTCTTTTTTTCTCCACACATAAACACACCCCCCCCCCACACACACACACACACACACACACACACACACACACGCACACACACGCAGACTACCTTGCCACAAACGTAAGATTTTATATATATATATATATATATATATGTATATGTATTTTATGGGTGATGACTGTGGTGTTCAGAAGACTTTCAAAAGTGCCTGACACTTGATAGACAGGAGTCAGATGGGATGAGGTTGAATTTAGCTTAGTCTGAGTCCCATTCTACGTCTACACTGATCCTTCATTTAAAATGATCGATGTCTTTGTGCTCCAATTCCTGTTCTCATTACATTCACAATCAGGGAAACAGGGTCTCTGGAAAGGCAGTTGGGGTTAAGGCTAGAAGGAGCAAAAGAAAATATATAAGACAGAATCTCATTCTAGCTCTGTGTTTATTCACATGTGGTTATGGGGACTGAGTGGTCCAAAAGCAGGATATACTCTTGGATTAGAATTGTAGTACTAGAATAGTCTGCACATAAAGCAATGTGAATGTCACTACAAAGAAAACATAACCATGGAAAAAGTACAGAAAGGATGGACCTGCAAAGAAGAACCCCAAGTACTGAAGCTGCTAGAAGGTGACAGGTTCCAAAGAGTTCTGATCAGCCCCTCCTGAATGCTCAGTGGAACTCTATGAGGGGACTTTGTTTTGGGGACTGTTTGGAACCTAGAACTCATCTTGCATGGCAGCCCCCCACACTCCACACCCTACAGCTTTCTGCATGAAGTCCCATGTCTTAAAATAAAAAGAAAAACACTGAAACCCCAACAGATTATTTTAATTTGGGGTTTCTCAACCCCAAATTAAAATCAGCATTACTAACATTTGGGGGCTGGAGGATTCTTTACTGTGGGGGCTGTCTTGTACATTGTAGGATATGTGGCATCCTGGCTTCTCTCCCATTAGATTTCAGTAGCAGTTCCCATTGTGACAACTAAAAATGTCTCCAGACATTACCTAATGTCCCCTGGGTACAAAATCCCCCCCTGTTGAAAACTGCTGTACTAATGAATTTTTTAGAGACGATACATTTTTGCTTTTTAAAATTTTTCTAAATAATCTGGAAGATATTAAAAACATCACATGCTTGAGCCATTGTTCAGAAGGCAGACTCCGGATTCTTCAAAGCTTTCATGTTCTTCTTCCCCTCTTATAGGATAATCAATCAATGGTTAAAATTTTTAATTGCTAGAGTATGTCAAGGTTGTTTTCCTTTGCCATTCTTGAGAAAATATATTGGGGGTCACAGAGTATGGAGCAGATATATATGGGTGTGAATCTCATCTTGTACTTATGTGATCTTCAAGCTAATCTTTCTGGGTTCTCACCATCTTAGCTAAACCTTAGAGGACTTTTTGCACAAATTTAAATTGATATATATATATGTATATATAAATCTAGTATCCTGTATGTCTCATGTATGTATGTAATATATACATAATATATAT
>NW_008360297.1:1131161-1133787 GCF_000622305.1 Nannospalax galili
TATATATATTAAGTATTCAGTGTCAGCTACTGGAAGCAGCATCTATCTTTTTTTTTTTTAAGGTTAAAACTTTTGCCTTTATCCACAAAAAAACTCATTTAACTTGACTTACATAAAGTTGGAATCATTAAGCTTCTAGAAGGTAATAGTAACACAGCTTTGAAGGAGTCAGAGATACTTTTTTAATCACTTAAAAAAAATTTTAATAACTACATGATTAGAAGAAGCATTTTACTACAGCTTTAACATATTCAGTAACACACTCTGGAGCAAGAGTACATCTCTTTCACAAGTGGATGGAAGTTTCTAGGTTCACAGTTGAATTAATACAGTTATATAATATTGTTGTACTCAGTATAAACCCTATAAGACATAAAATTAAATGAGGTTTTAACCCTTAAAAAAGATCTCCATTTCTCTATTAAAATACACAGTTTCATACAGAAAAATTCATTTTTAATGCAATTGACACTAATGTATGCATATGCATTTCTGATCTCTATATACTTGATTATTACTAGTCATAATCGGTTGCACTTGGATCCTTGGTGCATGTGTATGTCTATAAAGTCATCAGGTAGATTTCAATGGTAATGTTTATCACCTCTACTAATTAGCATGACAAATTTCCATGCTTCCTCCTCAAATATAATACATTTTAAAAAATTTGTTGATTTTTCTTGTGTGTATATCACACAGAATATCCCAAACCATCTTATTCAACTATACACCTGCTTGCAGCATCTATCTTTAAGTCAATATTTTATACAACCCAGAACCCTTATTCTTTGTGTGATTTTCAGCTCCGTATTCCTAATTTCTATGAGTCATGTGATGCAGCTTCTACTTTATTCTGCTCCTTTATCATAGAGTATTAACCCTAAACTGTTTACTTTTTCTAATAACAATCTATCATTGTTCCCTCAGCCCTCTCCACATATATAAACTTGCATATATATCCATATGTATCTGTATGTCTGTATATACATATGTGTATCAGTATAGGATTTTGAATATGAAATAAGGTGTCTTTTCCCTGATGCCTGCCTCTCCCTCCCTCCATCCCTGCCTGTGTCCCTCCCTCCCTCCATCCCTCCCTCTCTCCCTCCCTCCCTTCCTCTCTCCCTCCCTCCCTCCCTCCTTCCCTCTGTCTCCTCCATAAAAATAATCCTCATCCATACCTTCCACAACCATGGTGTTTTACTCAATTGCACAGAGTCAAGCCTTGACTGAAATCTGAAATGGTGATCCAAAGCAAGTCTTTTCACCCTTAAGCTTTTTAAATAAGGCATTTTTTTCATAGTCATGCAAAAGTATCAAGATATAATTTAAGTCTTGTTCTGTTCAGCACCAACTGGCAAGCCTTGTGTGAGACACTCATCTTTCCAGAGGTAATTTTCTTCCTTTATAATGTCTACAAAATGCTTCCTTCTTATGAATGCAATTAAGATCAAATAGAATATTTATGTGAAGATTTGCCATGAATTTCAACTCAACAAACATACATTTTTAATAATTAAACTGGTACTTTGTTGTTTTATGTAGAGACAAACATAATATTATATAATCTGCTGAGAAAAGGATTTTTTTTTTTTACTTTTAAATCATGTATATGTGTATTTCTGTCTGTGTGTAAGCATGTATACATGGGTGCAGGTGTCCTCAGAGACCAAGAGCATGGGATCTCCTGGAGCTGAACTTATAGGTATTGGTTAGCCATCTCACATCGGTTCTGAGAACAAAACTCTGGTCCTCTGCAAGAGCAGTATGTGCTCTTAACCACTAAACCTTTCCTCCAGTCCAGAAAATATTATTATATGCAAACTTGGAGAAAAAAGATTTTACTTCTTCAAATCAGATGCTATGAACCGAAACTTATATTTGTCTTCAATGTGGTTTATATAACAGCCATTTACCACCTTTTCTTTCCTTTTTTCTTTTTTTTTCTTCTCTGAAGAACTGTCTTATGCTCAGTGGCAAAGCCCTAGGTGAATCTTTTGGTGATGCATGGGGAATACAAAAAGTGCTCCCCCTCAGGCTACGTGCTTTCCTCATATGTCCCTTGGAATAGAAAATATTTGTTACCATGTGTTCTTATTCTACCATTGTGAACTGCCTCAGAGATGTGGGTTTCTCAAACTTTCTGTGAACAAATGTGTAAGGACTTAAATAATCATTCTGAGTGGTTTACCCAATGTTAATCATCGTGAATTTATATTGCCTGAATTTCTTATACTGTATGCCTCGAGTATATTGTGTCATATATTAAAATTTTTATTTCTTTCTTTTTTGTACAATAATTACCATAGTAATATTTACCATTGATACTTATTTGCTATTTTAATCTTATTAACAGGCATATCAAATGTTCTTTATATGCACTGAGATTTGATCAGGTTCTATAAGTGCTTTGCAAATGGCAACATGATTACAGTTCATGGATGAGAATCAGAATACAAGCCCAGCCAGTCAGTCTCAGGTAAGTATTGGGTATAAAAACACTCAGCAGAGGAACCAGGCTGGTAATTCATTTCAAGTCCCCTCCCTTGTTGTAGGAAGCTGTAATACAGCTTTTAAATGTAGTAATAGTGGCACTTCTACAATGTTGTTCCCAAATCTCCGCCCC
>NW_008360297.1:1134033-1140013 GCF_000622305.1 Nannospalax galili
AATGAAGCTTTCATTCTTGTGATGGTTACTCTTGTCAACTTGATTGGATCTGGAATCCACTAAAAGGCAACGTTCACCAGATGTGCAAGACTGCTCTGAGACCATACTGTTGCAGGGTTCTTTGGGGGGAGGTGTATCCCTTGGCTCAGGTGGACCCAGAAGACTAGGGTCTCAGAAACTCAATGGTCACCAAAGTTACTCTGAGTCAGTAGCCCCCAGGTTCACTGTCTTTCAATCACAAACAATGAGAAGCAAGAATAGAGGAAGAAGGTGATACAAAGCTGTACGGAGGTAGCAAAGCAGCTTCCAGCAGCAAGGGAGTGGACTTGAAACTGATTTGCCAGCCTGATTCCTTGGCTGAGTCTTTTTATACCCAGTGCTTGAGACTGATTGGCTGGGCTTTGTATGCAAACTAGGGACTGAGCTGAGAGGCTTCTGTTTGACTGCACTGAATGGATATGGAGGAATTTGGTTGGGTAAGAGATCAAGTAGGAGAGGCAGGCTCAGGAGAAAGAGCCTTTGGACCGAAGTTTCAAGGGGGAAGAAGAAGCAGGAAGTAAGGAGAGCAAGGGCTAGTGGCAAGCCCACATCAGAGCAAAAGCCAGAGGTCAGCCTTTATCTTGGTGAGTCAGGGTGTTTTAAAATTCACAGTTTTTGAGCTAAACTTATAGCTTTTGAACTAAGTTCAGATAATTCACAGATTTGGGGTCCAGTTTCCGCATTCCCTTTCTGTAGAAAGTTCCTCAGGAATCCTGTTCTGTTAGTTTGCAGATGTCTCCTTCTAAGATAGGCTCAGAGCTTCTGCCTCTGCAGAGCTCACTGAGAAACTAGCTCTGCCAGTTTATTAAGGTGTTTCTCTTCTCCACTCCAGGGGTATTTTCCCCTTATCTAATTGCCTAAAAAAGAAGCAATGCCAGACAGGAGATACCTTCCTTTGAGTTGTTGGCCAGGGTGGCCCAAGAGACTCCCAGACAGTAACCCAGCATAGAACTAGGAAAATGAATAGCAGACCCCAGTCTTATCTAAAGGAATATTGACAACTGATTGCTGCTAGATGAGGAACAGCTGATCATCCCACAACAAGAACTCTAGATAGGCTGACTAGATTTAGCAGATGGACAAGTGCTGGGGACCAGCTGGGGGGCGCCAACAACACAGTGGACAGTAACTGGGATGACAGAGTATATGGGCTCCAGTGGGGGTGGGGGGCGACTGTGGGAGGGTGCCATTTGGGAAGTGGGTATATAGATGAATAAGATTGTTTGGTATGTTCTGTATGATATACACACAAAAAAATCAACAAATAAAAAAAGTTATATTTGAGGAAAAAGCATAAAAATTTAGTTCATGTTAATTAGTAGAGGTGATAAACATTACCATTGAAATCTACCTGATGACTTTATAACCATACTCAGGTGCCAAGGATCTGAGTGTAACTGACTGTGACTAGTAATAATCAGATTCATAGAGATTAGAGGTACATGTGCAAACATCTAAGTGTTAGTAGCATTATAAATGAGTCCTTTTGTATGAAACTATATTTTAAAATGAAATGGAGATCTTTTTTAAAGGTTAAAATCTCATTCAATTTTATGTCTTATAGGGTTTCTACTGAGTCCAATATTGTATAACTGTATTAATTCAACTGTGAACCTAAAAATTTACAGCCACTTTTGAAAGAGATGTATCTTTGCTCTGGAAATTGTTATTGAATATGTTAAAGCTGTAATGAAATGCTTCTTCTAATCATGGGGTTATTAAATAAATTTAAAAAACCAAGGGCTAAAAGTAAAAAAATAAATAAAAATAAATAAAAAAGAAACTGCCTTACTTGTGTCTCTATCAGTACTTTAAAATACTTAGGCTGCACTACACCAAACACAACACTACACCAAACACATTAAAATATATGCACATCTTAATTAAATAGTGTACGCACAAAGATTTGCTTATGAACACCTCTGTATTCATATACATGTGCATATTATTAATGTATATGCTTCTATGCATATATACGTACATGAAATGAATTCTAATGTGTTTGTTAACATGCTGTTCTGTTTTGTGCATATTAAATCGACCATATTAATTGCAATTTTCCAGTTTTTCTTGCTGACTTTACAGCCAGTACTTCTTTGGGGGCATCATTTTCATGGGATCTTTACCATATTATAGGCTATAGGCAAAGGTGTGATGGGGCAGGATAGTGCCAAGTGATTCCTGGCCATGACTGTGGTGCAGAGGCGAGCCCCTTGGACTGCTCCACAGCCTAGCCTCTCTGGAGAAAGCACGATTAGAGAACATTGATGCCACAGACTGCAGGGTGCACCCTCACTGCTGTTTCCACTTCTCCCGATTTTTCCTAGCATCCTTCTCTGCTCTGAGATTTTCCAGGATTTTTCACACCACTTAGAGGATTCAGAGATGGAAATTTTGAGTAAAATGTGTTCACTCATTTTCATGTTATGCAAGAGTGAAAACAAAAAAAGCCTCAAACTCAATTTAGGATGGAGTGGGATGGGGTGGAGCAGTGCCCATGCACGAAAACCTTCAAACCGCTCCACTGCAAAAGGAAGAACAGTTCTCTGAGCTTCGTTTTTGGTGTGGGAGAGTCTCTGGAGAGACTCTGGAAAAAATGATGGAATTTTAAAGCAAATCAGAAACACCATTGATAGGAGTCCTCACTAACACAGACATTGAACAAAATGCATATTTTTGTGTTTCCTGATAAATAAAAAGAGTTACTAGAGCTGGAATCTACAGCTGGTAGTTTTACTGGATCACCTACAGGGATTTGGGAATTCTACTGAGACATTTTGTTTGTGTGTGCATATATGCATGTGTGCCATAGTGCGCATGGAGGTCAGAGGACAAGCTCAGGTGTTGATCCTTACCTTCCATCTTGTTTGGAACAGGCTCTCTTCGTTGCTTTTCCCCTGTGTACATTAGGCTAGCTGGACTTCGAGCTTTGGGAATTCTCTTGGCTCTGTTTTCTATCCTCTGGTAGGACTACTGGGATGACAGACACTCCTGATCAACACTGGATCAACACTGTGTAGGCTTCTGGGGATTTGAGCTCAGGTCCACAAGCTTGTTTATCCACTAAGCCATCTCCCCAAGTCTCATCAGTTCACGTTCTACTCCCACCACACCATGATCTTCCATAACCAGTAACATATACATTTCTACTTCATTTTATATGTGGATTTTTGTTCAAGCTAATATTCCAGATTTGGTTAAACTTCCAAGACACAACTGTAAAATTTCCCATCTGAGGGACAAAGGACTTTTCTATGTTTATCCCATGGAAGAGTTTACAATAGCGGGTAACAGTTGCTAAGCATCTGTGAATAAATTCCTTGCAGATTGAACTATTTAGAAATTGTCCCGACACCATCCATTTCTCTTACATCTGTGTGTGCATGCCAAGAAAATGATTTTGGACTTCCAGTCATTACCCTTTCACACTTTCTTTGGTTCATACATGCATTTCCTTTTCATCAAAGTTCTAACACTTCTCCTCCTTGTGCTCATCCCTGAGTTACAAGATGGAAGGAAACAGGGCTGGAGATATGCCTGGCTGGTGTCTGGTTTGACCAACTTCTCAGGGAGAAGGCGTCACAGGTAAATGTTTGTGAAAATGTGAATGATGATAAAACAGTTTTGCAAGTCTTGTGAAACCAGATTGCTGAAAAGTCCAGAAACTATGTATATGGACAATGAGAATGTTCTTTGTACAAAACAAAAGTCTCAGAAGTCTATACAACAAGAAAAGGCTCTGGAACTGATGGGCAAGCAGCGGGAACAGGGGGACTTGGGCTACTCTTGAAACAGCTGCCCTGTTTGGACTATAAACTCATCTGTTGAGTTCAATGAATTTATTTCCTCTCTGCAAAGAAACAGTGCATGTGTACAGAGCAACTGAAGATTGAATTGAACAGTGTGCAGCAAATGGCTAGCACAATGCCTGGTAGAAAGTAACTTTTTAGCTGTTGGGGATGTTATCAATTTCTATTTATTAAATGAATGCTAGAAACAAAATGTATTTATTCATACATCAGAAATTCATTCAATAATTTTTTATATTATCTATGTGTTAGGAACATGGATATTCGCCCACTCATTCCTCTAATGTGGTCAGTTGAGAATTGGGCATGAATAATAACTGGTTCTCAAAGTTTCCCTAATGTATGAAACTCCAGAAAGACAAAGAACTATACCACCTTGCTCACTGTGGTCAGACTCCCCATTTGCCTGACTGATGTTAATGAGAAAGCAGTTGATTTTAAGGGGTCTAAGGAACCTTGTCAGTTTGTGGAGCCTATTAAAAAGTAAATCTCCCCCTAAATTTGAAAGTCTGGAAGACAATGTTGTTTCTTTTATTCTGGGAGTAAAAACTGAAACAAGAGAAAGGATATGGCATTTTATATTTGTGTCAAGCCTTGCTGAATTCTATCACAAAATAGGAAAACAATGCAGTGTTGTGAAAGGAAAGAAGAGTGGAAAGCCATAGTGAAAAACAGCAAGGAGGAGAGGGGAGAGAGGGAAAGAGACATAGGGAGGTGATGGAATATGTTCTTAATTAGCAGACTGCAGCAGAAAGAGCTGGGTTGGGCTGGAACTGGCCATCAGGAGACTTGGTCGGGGAAAGCAGTCAGGTTTCCTCTTTCCCTGAGGGCAAAACACTGGCAGTACCTCTTGGAGGTGAAGAGCAGGCTCAGGGTCCTGCAACGCAAGGCTTGCTGGGTTTGGAGCTTATCTACCTCAGGGGTGAAAGGTTGAGGCTAACATGGAATGTGGCGTTTGATGTTTTCCTTCCCCTGGCAGCTGGGAGTGGTACCTCCTCCACACACCATAGGGAGGTATGCAGACTGATTAAGGCACATCCCATCACCATCCAAAGAGCAATGGGCACAGCCCAACAGCTTGGAGACTGGCACCAGGAGGGGATCTGGCATGGGCATCAGTTCTGTCAGACTCCCTCCTCATTCTTCCTCTGCCATTTTCCACTTGCTTAGAACATTTCAGATTGTAGAGCTGTTATGGAACAATCAGAGATCAACAGCTGAAGTCAGGTGATTGTCTTCTCACACTGGAGGGCCGTGCATTCTGTTCACTGAAGCCACGTCTTTGTTTCCATGATAAGTTTTAAGTTTATATATTTTTCTTAAAAGCATAATTTAGAATAGAGTCCACTTACCAAGGATATCATTCTTATAGAAAACTGACTCTCCCTTTTCTAGTAACTAACAATTGTCAATAGTCCCTCAGCTAGGATGAGATTTGGTGCACACTGCCCCGCCTCTATGTCAAGATGGCCTACTTTGAGCTTGTGTAGGCCTTGTGCATGCTGTCACAGCCCCTATAAGTTCATGTGCACAATTGCTCTATCATACCCAGAAACCACTGTTCACTGTAGTCATCTCCTGCCTCTGGTTCTTAGACTCTTTTTGCTCTCCTCTTCAGCAATGATCCCTGAGTCTTCAGAGATTTAGATCTAGATTGTGATATAGAAAGCAAATTGGACTCTATGGATGTCTTCTTTTTGAAAAAAAGAACATACAAAGTTTAGGGGTAGTAGGGATGTAAAGGCAGATTTGAGAAATGGTCAGAGATGGGGTTACATATAATCAAAACACATTGTATTAAGTTCTCCAAGTGTTTGTATCAAAGGTATAACCTGAATCCAGACCCGCATCACCCACATAAAAAGGCAAGTGCCTTGTGCCTCTAATCCTAACTCTGAGGAGGCTGGGACGGGAAGATTCTTAGAGCTCTCTAGCCAGCCAGTCGAACTGAATCAGAGAGCTCTAGGTTCACTAAGAGACCCTGCCTCAAGACTCTGGCCCCAAGACACACATGTATACACATACCTGTGCACTTATCTGCACATATATGGAAGCAAGGACATTCATACATAACATACACCACACAAAAATTTTTAAAAATGTGGTTTAGGTCATAGGCTTCATATATATAT
>NW_008360297.1:1140173-1143529 GCF_000622305.1 Nannospalax galili
TATATATATGTGTGTGTGTGTGTGTGTATGTGTGTATATATACACACATATATGCTATTTTCAACATCTTAAAAATGAATTTTAATGTATTTTTATGAATTGCTCAAAATAAGGTTGGTTGGACATTTTCTGTTATTGAGTGTAGCTGTTGCTCATTTATTTATTTTCCATACAGAATCATTCAGTGTTAATGTACTCACATTCTACATAGCTGTACACAGCTAGTCTAGTACCAATTTGGGTTATTGTGGGCATGCTTGTATATGGCCTCTGGTGCTCATGTGCAAGGGTTTTCCCTATGATATTCAGCTAATACAGAAATACGGGCTCACTGGCCACATAAGCTTTCAAATTCAGGAGGCAATGCCAAACTCTTCTCTCAAGTTATTGCTCAATTCACAATCCAAGTGTCAGTGAATGGAAAAGCTTACCAAAGTTGATACTGTCCAACTTTTGAATTTTTTAGTACTCAAATTGATACTGCAATTTCTTTGTGTATGTGTAGTGTGTGTGATATAGATACTTATGTGTCCACACATATTAACACACACATGCAGAGGGCAGACGAGGACACTGAGTGTCTTCCTCTTGCTCTACCTTTTTTTGTGGATTTAAAAAATATTTTTACTGATTGAGACTTTCATACAAAGTATTTTGCTCATATTCAGACCCTCCCCCATCTCCAGCTCCATCTTACCACCCCCCTACTTAAGGTCTTCTTTTTTAATTTTTTATGATATAAGGAGTCTAATTTGTGTTCCCTAAATGATTCTGGGTGGGAATCCATCCCCTAGAGCCTAGTCAGTCTACCCACTGTTACACCTTTACAGAAAACTGAGTCTCCTCCCAGTAGCTATCAATTGCCAATAATTCTTCAGCTAGGGCTGGGTCTTCTTTATCATTTTCCCCAAGCTATCATCAATGCGGTGGGTTCATATGGGCAACTGCCCTGTTGTGTCCAGAAAACACCTGCCTTGCATTCATCCCTGACCTTTAGCTCTTACAATCTTTTTGCCTCCTCTTCCACAATGATTTCTGAGCCTTGGGTGACAGGGTATGGTACAGGTATTCCATTTAGGACTGAGTATTCCATGGTCTTTTATTCAATGTTGAGCAGTTGTAGGTGTCTATATGAATCAACATCTACTGCAAAAAGCTTCTCTCATGAGAGTTGAGACATGAACTAATCTATGTATAGAAGGTAAGTCATTGAGAGTTGGTTCAGTATTTGTCATTTACATAATAGTAGGTTCTTCTGTGGTTTATGATCTATTGTCGTGGTTTGAATAAATGTCCCCTATAAGCTCTAAGTATTTGAACACTTTGTCCCTAGTTAGTGGTGCTGTTTTGGGAAGGTTAGGAGGTGCAGCCTTGCTAGGAGAAGCACTACGTCACTGGTGGCAGGCTTGAGAGGTCATAGCCTTGCCCCATTCCAGTTGCTCTCAGGGTTTCCTATGCATGCTTGAAGTTGTGGGTGCTCAGTCTTCTGCTCCAGCTGCCTCCTACCATACCTTGCTTCCATGATGGACTCATCCCTCTGCAAATATAAACCAAATAAACTATTCTTTCTATAAATTTCCTTGATCATCAGGGTGTTTGATCATAGCAACAAAAAAGTAACAAATATACCTATCTACCCACAGATCTTTGGCCCTGATAAAGGTGCCAGGAATGGGCTCCGTCTTGTGATCTGGCCTTACATTTAATCAGAAAGTAATTGGTTATTCTCATAATATTCATGCCACTATCATACCAATGGATATACCTTGCAAGGTCAGTTGTTATTAAGCTGAAAGTGTTCATAGAATGGTATGGTTGATGGTTACTTTTTTCTTCTAGTAGCATGTACAGCCCCTTACAGCACTATGAAAACTAGCCAATAGAGATGAAGCTTCAAAGTCAATACCAGTTCGATTTCTCCATGTTTGTTCTATGACTTACATATGTGCTATCTTCAGCACTAAGGTCCTACCATCAAGTTTTGTTGGGTAATCAAGACTAATGTCAATTGCCAGTAGTGTTTGTGGGTCCATGGGACCCCATCATCAATAACTCCAAAAGAGGGAATCCATTCAGAGAGTTCTTAAAAGGCAAAGTGCAAATGGCTCAGAAAATTATTTAAAAGTGCTCCAGTGGGGGGCGGGAATGGGAGGGTGCCATTTGGGATGCAGGTATAAAGATGAATAGGATTGTTTGGCTTGTTCTGTATGAAACACACACACAAAAGTCAATAAAAATTCTAATTTTTATGAACACCCTCCCCCCAAAAATGTTCAATATCTTCAGCCATCAGGGAAATGCAGCTTAAAACTACTTTGGTATTTCATCTTACCCCCGTCAGAATGGCTAAGATCCAAAAACAGATGATGACAAATGCTGGCGATGATGTGGAGGAAAGGGAACACTTATTCACTGCTGATGAGAGTGCAAACTGGTGCACACTATGGAAATCTGTGGAAGTTCCTCAAAATGATAAAAGTAGATCTACATGATATAGCCATACTACTCTTGGGCATATACCCAGGCTCTATTTTCCACTAGAGAGATAACTGTTCATCCATGTTCATTACTACTCTATTCATAAAAGACAGGAAAGGGAACCAATTTAGCTGTCCAATTGATGAATGGATAATGAAAACATGAGCATTTGCACAATGGAATATTAATCAGTGGTTAAGAAAAACAAATTTGCAGGTAAATGAATGGAACTGCAAGTAGTCATCTTGAATGAGGAAACCCAAACCAAGAAAGCAAATGTTCCATGTCCTTTCTCATATGTGGATGCTAGCTTTGAATCTTTAGATATGCGTGTTTCAATTGGAAAATCCATAGAGATCAGAAAAATAGTAAGGGGTTGTGTGGAGGGGGTTTCATGGGAAGGGAGATATAATGCAGTGTTATAAAGGAGGAAAGGGGAATAACGGAATAGGAAGGATTAAATGTGGAGAAGAATGGGAGGGCAGGGCAAAGGAGGGAGCATGGGAAGGGATAAATAACACTAAGATATTTGCAAAAAAACCATTTGGAAACCTAGAAGCTTCTTACAATATATACAGTTGTGGTATTGGCAGTTGACCTTCCCTGTACCAGTACTACAGGTCTTAATTATTATGGTTTCACAAAAGTGCTGATTTTCTTTAAACAAAGATTCTCAATCTGTTATTTTCCTAGATTTATTTTTGCTCTTATTATTTTACTTTCCCACACACACTTAGAAACAAAACAGCTTATGAAGTTAAGCCCACATATTCATCTTTTAAGATTTTGATTGATAGTACATAAAGCCTATAAACCAATTTTGAAAAATCAACATCTTTAAAATATTAAGCATTACAAATATTATAAACACTGTACTT
>NW_008360297.1:1143650-1163484 GCF_000622305.1 Nannospalax galili
TGTTCATTTCCTAATTTTTTGCTGCAAGTCATAGCTGTACATATGTAATGGAAGTTTCTGGAATCTTATATAATTTTATTATTTAAAATATTAAAAATATTAGCGTGTGTATGATACACACACACACACACACACACACACACATATATATGTGAATATAGGCATGAGTACATGTGTGTTGAAGTTAGAGGACAACTATCAGGAGTCTGTTTTCTCCTTCTGTAGTGGGTTCCAATGGATGAAACTGAGGTCGACAGGCTTATGTGGCAAGTGCTTTTACCCCCTAAGCCATCTTACCAGCCCCTTAATTTTGTTTTGTAGCCCCACAGACATTACGTTGTTTATGGAAGCAGTGCTCTGAATGTCTATGCCACTCTCAGATACTTGGAAACTTAACCCAAGTATAAGGAAGTGCAGCTGCTGAGAGGTTCTTAGGTCATGGGGCTCCTCCTTCCCACAATGGAGCAGTGTCCTTATACAGCAGGGTCAAGAGCTAGCTAGTCTCTTCTGGCATGTAGGTACAAGAGTCTGTACTCAGCAGCCTCACAGATCTTGCTGGAGTTTTCCATGTTTGCTGATACTTATTTATATCTCATTGTGTCCTTGGAATTTTTTTTAATTATCAGTTCTTTGGGAATTTCGTACAATGTGTTTTGACCATATTCTCCCACCCTTCCCCAACTCCTTCCAGGTCTATCCATCTTCCCTACCCACCCTATTTTGTGTCTTTTTCTTTTTTTACAAATCCGTCAAGTCCAATTTGGACTGCTCATATACAATTGGCTGTGTGGCCATCCACCAGGTCTTGGTTCACTTACCAGGGGATAGCTGTTGGGAGAGGGACAGTCCATTTTCTCCTTGCTATTTTTGACTATGAGCTACTAAGTTTGTTTGCTTGGAAAATCATGTGTGACCCTCTTCAGGGGTAAGAGAGGATCTATTTCTTTTGAGAGTTTTAGCACTCACTTCTACAACTTTCATCATGGGTTGAACAAGAAAGGAGGTACACGTGACGACTGAGGGAGATTAGGCCTGTTGGACCCCAGCTTTCTAGGTAGGTATTGCTTGGTTGATGGTCATTTTGTGAAAGCTGGACTTGTGTATCCCTCCACATCTTGAATTTTCATCTGTCCTGCCAATGCTCACAGGGAAGAAGCTGCCCTGGGCCCCCTTCATCTTTCCCTATTCCCTCTGCCGTTCAATAGATTTTGAGTGTTCACCCCTTTTGCGATGAAATATTATACTTATATAAATATTATATATACATATATACACACATGTTTGTATACATGGACTTTATAGTGAATTCTAATCAGCATTAGAAAGAAAGTATAACCCTGATTAATGAGAAAAGTTTTAAAACTGATAGCTTTTTTTCTTATGGTAAAATCTATTTCTTTTTGGCAAATATATAAGAAATAATAAATAGATGAATCATTAAACACCGGAGATCACTTCTGTTTCACTATTGCTGTTTTGGTACTTGCTTTTCTCCGTGCATTTGTGCATGTGGGTTATGCATATGTGTATGTTTACAATATTAGGCAATAGTCATGCACCCCAATCTTTCCAGCTTAGATAAACATGATGTGCACCATAATTAAAATGTTACCTACTTTTGTTTTTCTTTTAAATTTTGCTATAACAGGAAACAAAATAAAAAACTTTATACATAAGTATTTTAACCTATTTATTACTATTTTCCAGTGAAAATTCTTAGAAGAATTTAAAAAATTTTAGGTTTAATTGACAAGTAATAATTGTATATATATTTAAATACTATGTAATATTATGATTCATATATCCATTGTAAAATGATTATTTAGGCTAATTAACATACATATCTCACATGTTTATAATTTCTTCATGAGGACATTTGAAATCTAATCTTTAAGCAATTTCAAACTATATGATACATTGTTATTGCTAACTACAGTAACCATGGTATGCAGATCTCTAGAGTTCATTCTTCTGTCTAGCCAAATCCTGAATCCTTTGATTACACCTTCTCTGGCCCAATCTATCCCTTTTCTGGTCTCCAATAACTATCCTCCTACTTTCTATATCCAAGAATTTGATTAGATATTTTTAGATTCCAAATATAATTGAGATCAAGCAGGGAATGGCTATTTTGTTTGATTGTTTAATTTTTTTATATTTAGAGGGCTCTTGATATATTCTGATAGATTATAATATAACCCCAAGGTAAATGAAAGCCATTTGTAGTAAAAGAATTTTAATATCTCATCACACATATGTGAGACTGAAAGAATGCAGCAACCTAGATAAATCTCAGAACTGGGATTTTTCTAGGTATCAAATACGTGTCATCATAGCATTGCAATTACTCCAATTCCTGTTAATGGGGTGATACATATTTAACTCAAAGTGATGAGCATCCAGTGCAGAATCATTCCTTTATCCTGCCCTACCTTGTCGGAACCCCCATTTTGCTGGTCATTCTTGCTCTCTCCAATCATTTCTGTCATTAATACTTTTTTGGGGGAAGCAGAATCTCCCTGTAGCCCCGGCTGTCTGGAACTCACTATGTAGATCAGGCTGGCCTTGACCTCACAGAGATCTACCTGTGTCTGCCTTCCAAGTGCTGGGATTAAAGGCGTATGCCACACACCTGGCCCAATATATTTTTGACACCGGAAACTTGCAAATTGTTCTTTCCTTCTGCATAACAGAACCCCAACTTTGGTTTGAAATTACATGGCATTGTTTGGAATTCTGAATGTGATATACTTCATTGCAGATTGCAAGGAATGATGGAAGCCAAACAGCCAAAGTTCACGGTCTCAGCGCTACTACTAACAGCTGGATCATTCTAGACATATCATCCCATCTTGTCACTGTATTGTGGGAAAATAATAATGCTGGTCCTGTGGCTACTTGGCATGGATGGGAGAATTAGATTTGATCCAGCAGAGAATAAGTGCACACAGAGAGGAGATGCGCATGTGAGGTGGAATCCACAGGAGCCAGGGTCTAAACTTCTGGGAACACACTCCTGGGCAGTGTTCCCAGCAGCTTTTCCCTTGGATTCATGATTGTGAGTAGAGCCTTTGAGGTCAGAGAAGCTGTTAGCCCATGAGCAGAAAAAGATGAGAGAGAAATAATAATATTTCTTCTCCATAGGGAACTTCCAGCATTGTTGAAGAAAACAGAATTCCTTTTGATCACAGAAGAACAGAATGGGATGTTAACTATGGAGTGTCCATCCTTGACAGTGTGTTCATGCATCATGACCTGGAGGCACAAGGGAGCCTTGGTCAGAGCAAACCTACTGGAGGTGGCTAGGTGAGTCTCCTGCTGCACCAGCCTGGGGCTCAGCACCAGATTTTCTATGTTTCACCACCTATCCCGTGGCCCTTTTTAGGGATAAAGAGAGAAGAGGCATGTCTGGAGGCTAAGCATCAAAGCAGATGCCTGGATTGCTTGCAAAATCCAGTGCTAACACAACCAGTAGGTAAATGAACTGAGACTATACCAAACAGGGTGCCATATTGCACCAAAGAGTAGACACAGTCACTGTAACTACTGTTGTGTAGTGGTGAGAGAGAAAGGGAGATAGAGAGAGAGAGAGACAGAGAGAGAGAGAGAGAGAGAAATACATGTGCCTGTGTATGTTGTGTGTGTGTGTGTGTGTGTGTGTGTGTGTGTGATACATGTATTCAGTGGGGTAAGACCTAGACAACCAGGGCATTTACAGAGCGGGAAACAGGTGATGGTCATTACTAGTAGCTCTGTCTTGAGTGTCTCCAGGAGTTGCTTCTACCTAAACAGTGCTTCTAAGCTGCCATCAAGAGTTAATACCCTCCCTGGGCTTCAGTAAGTTTCCCTCTGGGTGTTAGAGGGCAAATTTGTAGAAATAATACATTTCTCAGGGCCCAGTACATGCCTCTGTTTCAAAGAGACTCCCCAGGCCAACCTTGATGGTGCCAAACAAAATAGTTCCTAGAGCTAGGATGTGTGCTAGTTTGAATCATCTCTTGTTAGGGAAAAGAAATCTGTTCAACATCAGCATCTAAAACAATGAACCCACCCTTGTTTCAATTATTTTTTCTTCCTCTACTTTCCCTCTTTTTCTCTTCTTCCCTCCTCGTGAGCTAATAATAGCTTCCCGTCTTTCCTCAAGTCTCCCAATGCTGAATTATTAGCAAGGGTCCAGACAGCCAACATGGAACTGGGTAGAAGGAACAGCAGCTGTTCTCTTACAACCAGGGGGAGAGGTTAATTTCTGGCCTAGGAAGGAAATGCCGAAGCTGGAAATGATTTGCTCTGTGAGACTCTCCCTGTCAAAGTCTCTCACAAACTTTGATGCTTTAGAAATGATCAGTAAACTCTTTTCAAATTTGTTTTTGGATTTTATGCCCTAAAGTCATGGCTGCTGACAGCAGTATTTGGAATCCTGAGGCAGTAGAGAAGGCTCGGCCTCCTCACCCTGTCATTTCCTGGAAGAAGGGAAGACAATCATTCACTCAGCCCCACAGGTCCCCTGAGAAGATAGCCAAAGAGAAACACTAACCACCAGGACTGCACTACTGGTGGCCTTAAGGGCCACTCAGAGAGAGGCTTGTTGGCTACTTGTAAGAGGACTAGATGGAACTCCATTCACAGGATCAGCCATCAGGGCACATGTGGAGCTCAAGTGAAACAGATGTCATCTCAGATTTTGCCTTCCGTGGTTGAGAAAAAGTCTCTGGTTAGTGCCAAAGATAGGACCGTCAGGCTTTATGGAAGTAGCACCGTTGAAACATAAACATACCCCCTGCCCCCAGACACTTGGGGCTCTGTTTGCAGATTAAATCTCAGGATGTGTATACTCGATGTTCTTATTCCAGGATATTAATGGCACAGTGAACTTGTGTGGTGATGGCACTGTCATATTAATGTCTGATGGACGGTTTGGATGTGAAAGTTGCCTTCAGATGTGCTGAGTGTCCCGCATATGCAAGTCAGAGGCTGTGAGGCTGGAATGCAAGCTTGTTTAGTGTGAACCCAAAAGGGAAGGATCCATTGAGCCCTATAGGAATTGCACAGCTCTAGAAAATGATTTCTGGAAAAATGGGATGAAATGTGTGATTTATTTACATTGTGATTCTTAATGTACCTAACGTAGTCCAGCAGCATTTCTAGGAAGCTTTGTAGGTTTTAATTATCTCAGAATTTACAGTCAGTTCAGAGATCAACCAGAAACCCACCGTGCAGGTTCCTGAAGCATGTCTGAGTCTTCCAGTGCGCCTGTGTCTTCCCATTCATGAAGAAATCTAGAGAAAATTCTCACAGAAGGTGGTTGCCATGATGGGACCAGGCAGGAACCTCTTGGATTTATTGAAAGGTTAGCAAACATCCATGTTGCACCCAGATAGATGGTGGATGAGAAAAAAATATGCTTTAGTTCTGGAGGTTGTGATCAGTCTGATGGGGAACTGAGGCAGACTCACAGGAAACAGAACAATTAATGTAATATTTATGGATGTGGTTCAAGACATAGATAACTAGACATTGAAAGATTCACTGAGGCCTCTATGTCAAAGTTTTAATTTTTTTTCCTCCTCCTCCACAGGATGTATTAGCCACTTCAAAATATAAACCTTAAATGACTCAAGTTGAGGCACAGTGAAGGCCACCTTACATTGAAGGAAAGCATCTGGTATGTCTTCATGCTTCGTCCTAAGTCAAGCTCTGTGGTGCTGGGAGAACTGGTAAGAGTGTGAAGGCAAGTGGTGTCTCCTACAGTCTCTCTTCTTTTGCTTCCACTGGCGCATGGTCTACCCACAGCCCTTTGCAGATGATGAGACCATAAAGCCAAGGAAAGGTCAGCTCTGGGATGCCGCTATGATTTCTGCTATGTGCACTGCCATTCTTAAGCATCAGGGAACTGCCTTTCACAATGTCAAATTCCATTCTTGCCAAGAGCCAGTCCCAGCCTCTAAAACAAGCATAAAATAACAATTCTGATATAATGCTTTACTTTGTTTAAAACACTACTACCAAATGCAATCTATTTTTTCTGCACATGCTTTATAAGTAGTAGAAAGAAATGATCAAGTACATGTGACTATTGATGTAATTAGAGCCATTTCCAGAATAGTTAATAAATACTGAATTGATTTTAAAGGAGCATTTTCTTTTTCCTGAAAGTTTCTTTGCTTCATGAACATCTAAGAAAATAATGAAAATATCTCTTTAAAAACCTATTTTAGTAGAAGCAAGGCCAGGAAGCATGGAGGCATTGGCTTTAGGCCCATTCTGGTGGCCACTAATCCAGCCAACACTCACTGGGTACCCCTAAATGCCAAACACAGTGTCAGAAATAAGACAGAGAGATGAAGGAGTTGTGGTCTCAGGAGAAGGAATTTGTGCTTCCATGGGCTGCAGATGAGGGAGTCTCTGCATCCCTTTTCTAAGGCAAAAATTTCTCCTGGAAACACAATACCATGTTTCCCATCCCTGATTCTTCATGACACACTAAAAACTTCTAGGCTGACTTGATAAGGGGTTTGGGGAGAAAAGAAAAGAAAAAGAAAAATGAGAAGTAAATACATCTGACAATAAATTTGAGATCATAAACCGTGGGATTCTTTTATAATACCAAGCACTTCAACATCAGGCAGTATTTTTCATTTGACATGGATTTAAAGGTAGCTCAAAGAAAACACAGGATTAAGTGTAAGTAGTGGGATAGTAACCATGAGCCAAGCTTGCAAATAAACACATCAGAGACTGGGTCTAAAAAAAGACAGGACACAAATAACATCCTCTTGATGTGCCTACAGTTTCGTTTCACTGTTCCCAGGTCATGAACTAATTTGCCAAAAAAGAGGTTAGCTCCAGTGCAGCAAGACAGCACTTCAGGAAACAGGTTTGGAGCATCCTGCCTGTGGAGTCTGGGCCACTGGAAGCCCTGCTGGGGCGATAGCTCTCAGATGAGCACTTTAAAAACTCTTTAGCATACCTGAATGGATGGGCAAGACTTTAAGACATTGGAGCATATAGTCCTTAAAAACATGGGCTTGGCTTATACCCAAGTGCAGATGTCCCCTGATTTAACCTAAATAAATTTGTTTTGAAGGCCTGGGTGATCTTGGGCAGCCCACTTCCCCTTCGGAGGAGAGGCGTCCTCCCAGTCAGTCAAACCAGGAGTCATGATGAGTTTCTCTTTCAATTCTCTCCCAGGATTCAGAGACCTTTCCCTGAAGACTCAACACAGGAAAGCCAGCCTCTGCCCCGAGAAGCTTAAAGCTGAAGAACAGAAAGGTAGATGAAGTCTGGGAAGCTCAGCAGAAGGGTGGTTTCTGTCCTCACTAATCTTCCAGAACTCTGGGACTCAGACTCACTGGAGGGTGAGTAGCAGTATTATATTGTTTCCAGGCAAGGCCCTAAGTTCTGTCCGTAGTTCCCGTGACTTCTCACATTGTGCATTTCATCACTTGCTGCCTCATCTGACCTAGCTCTTCGAGTCTCCTGATTTTAATGGGTGTAGATGTTTCTTTCTTGGTGACTTTATTAAGCATTATGCATTCTTAAGGCTTGTTTCTAGTAATTCCCAATGGGTAGGTTTGGGCTAGGACCAGTATACAGGTATGCTTAACATGAACCCAAAGGATTGCATGAGGCAGTGATTTCTGGGACAACTGGTCTATCTGTTCTGGAGCTGAGGTTGACCTTCCTCACAATACTATGTCCTGGGATCCAAGGACTCAAGTGACTGCAATGTAACAGAGATCATGCAGTAGAACCTGCTAGGTAGTCAATCAAAAATTAACAAGAAAGTGGAAAAATGCATGAAACAAACACATATAGTAGGGAAGGTCATTATTGCTATGAGCTACCAAATACTGGTCGTGGGAGAAATTTTCAAGTATAGAGGAGCTCCAAGCTAATATGAATGAATGAGCAGAGGTATTACAAGACAGGCCACAAAGCTGGGTTTCCAGTGAGCCACCAGGAATAGTAAGTAGGATTCTTGAGAAGGGATACCTCTTCTCCAGTGAACACAGTTGACCAGAGGGAGTCCTTAAGCCTCCACTATATTTTAAGCTACATGCCTCAAAATGTCAAAAGTGGGATTAAAGTGTAAATGATTGTCAATTCAGCCCTGTCCTCCTGGTCCTATGCTGTTACAGGCCCTTTGGGGTTTATAGGGAGGGGAGAAGTGGGATGGTCTTTAAGTGTAACTGAATAGAGCGTGCAGGGAATGAGGAGTCCGATGTGTCTTGGGGGGATAAAGCAGTTCACAGGCTGCTACTTTTTTGTGACATAGCTTTTATGGGGGGAGAGCCAGAATATTAAGCTCATTGCTTCCAGATGGGAAGGTTGGACAAGACAGAGGCCTTGGCTCTGAAAGCCTGGATGCTGTGGTGCGATATGGACCTGACATATTGAAGTAATCGAGATAGAAGATCTGGCTTTAGCCAAGGCTGTCAGATAGATACTTTTTAAAACATTACATGGTTTGTAACAAGGTATTGTGTATCCTCCCAGCAACCCTGCCGCCTCAGTCTCTGGGAAGGCGGTGGGGGGAAAGTGTGCTTATTTTGCTTGAGTTCCTAAAGCTCCTTTTATATATGAGGAATTTGGCATCTCCTGGCTGGGAGCAGCAGAGCCAACAGTGTCCAATACACTTGCAATGTAGATCATGCTGGTGACTTAGTTAAGTAAGTCCAGGTGCCTGCGGAAGAGAGCTCCTAAGCACTCCCTTATTTGAGCCCTGAAGCAATCATGGCCCAGTGCCTCAAATGAGCCTCAAATCTGTTTAATAAATCATCTGTCTATTTATAGAATTAATCCGCGGAAAAATACCTTTGGGCACTGGCTGATGGGGCTTCTTCCACCAGAGGGCGCCCATGTCCACCTCTTTCAGTAATTGGCTCTCAAGTTCCTTGGTTGGTCCTTTGCAACTCTGGGCCTTTATGGCTGATTGCATGGTGACCAAGGCAGGATGGGGATGGGGAAGAACCCAAAACCCCTTTTCTCGAGAAATTGATTCCTCTAGTTCCATATCCACCGTGGAAAGGGAAAGATGGTTTGGTTGTTATTGGAAAACCTTATTTTGCAATATATGCTGCTCTGCTTCTAATTCCCTTTGTAAGTGAATTTGCTCCTCCCTTGGCTAACTTCACACCTGAGAACATGTTGGGGCATCCCCATGGACCCCATGTCTGCTTCGCATTTCAAAGACTGGGAAATGTTAAGCTTGTATTTTGATTAAAATTCTGTATTAGCCTTTTTCTCCCTTTCATTGTAATTTCAGGATATTTAATTTCAACCAATCATCGGAAAGGAAGGGGGGAGGAAGTATTTGATGTGAAACAGCGCATGGGAAAGCCAGCCAAGTTAGGAAACAGAGCAGCTCAGGGCTGTGGAGATGTGACAACTGAAATCTCTTTTGTTCTCTCAGGCAGGGCATGCAACCAAAGACACTCAAGGACGAGGAACCTAGCCCTGAGCCTTGAATCATGAAAGCTAGTCCTCTGAAAGAGTGTCCTGCCACTGTTTGGGCCTTGCACAAGTTTCTGGGCTTCAGCTACCTGGTTGGGCTCTTGGGAATGTAATACCTACCTGACATTTGCCCCTGGCTGTGGGCATGTGTTAAGAAATGCAGCAGTTCTTGGAAAGGCAACTGCTAAAGACAACTGCAGAGCAGACTTTAGTTGTAACTTCTTAGCTTCTAAGCCACTCAAGCGTTATTTTACTTAATCACATTGGATAAGAAGAATTCTGTCACTCTGGTTGGTTGCCATGTACAAGGGATGGTCACACCAGTTTCTCCACTGCAGCCTTCTGTGGAGAAGGCAGCCTGATGAACTAGTCACCAACTGCAATGCCATCTCCCTTCACAAGTGCCCCAATCAACAAAACTATGAAGTGACAACTGACCTGGAAGAAGGCTTGTCTGATCGAGACCCACTCATGAAACTGGGCTTGGCTTTCTAACCTGAATTTTAAGCTCCCTCTTCATGAGTGGTCTCAGATAATCCTAGAGAAGTGCTGTATGGGAGGGCTTTGAGAATTGCACTAGGCCCAACAGACTTCACACTGTTCCATGCAGGAGACACTGGAGAAAGCATCCGCCGAGTGATTCATTACATCCCCTTAAATACCTTGTACAGGTATGGTCCTCTGTGGCTGAATAAAGTTCCAGTATTCAAGCTGTCTGTTTTATACTCACATTGCTTCTGGTGAAGTAATCATTCCAAAGCTCAGATGTACATGCTGCTTCTGGCTCCCACAACATACTCACTGCAACACTGTCCCATCCCTAGAACAATGGCGTGTCACCCAGAAGCTATACACTGCTCCCCGTGCTACAGCTTTCCTGGCAGGAGGGAAGATGTTCTAACTTGTGCATGCCTTTCACTATCAGATTGAAACAACAGGTCCCATGGAATTAGACTCTTCCCCAGGGAATCTCATGCTGAAAAGGAGGGAAAGACTGAGGTTCCGATGCCAAGTGGAAGAAGAATTTTTCTACAGTTCTGACAACTTATCAGACCAGCTTTCAGGACTAGAGTCTAGACAGTGATTTGCAGACCACACCTTCACCAGGACTGCTGAGTTACGCACACCTTCTGCCCTCTATTTAAACCTGAGCCTTATATCAGAGCTCCAAAGATGGACTTAAGGGTTATTGGGCCTCTTTATTTATTCTTCCCAATGCAGTCATGTTAGATAAATCTTTTTCTGCTTTTCATTATTACTTATCTCTTTAATTGGCATACTGCCCACAGGTGGTAGACTCTCGCTTGTTAGCACTGCTGGAACCCAGATCTTCTTCCTAAACTCCCTGTAACATGGGTCCCATTACCAGTTTGCTCCTTGTTAAATTTTGTCATTTCTGAATTCCCTTCTCTGATCTTTAGCTGCAGAGTACCTATGTTATATTTTAGGTAAATATGCAAGGTGATTTCATTTTGGAGTCTAGGGAACCCATGTGGGATGACTCACAAGCATGTAAGGTAGAGGGGATGGTAAAACTGGCTCCACCTGCACCCACTCAGCACTACTGGTTGCTCTTGGCAAGAAAAGTCCAATGCTCAGGGTCATGTTTCCAATAAGAGGCATGGATTTACACTGCCTCCTGATCAAAGTCAAACTCCTAAGCCTGGAATTCGAGGCTCTCCAAGTCTGGCAATATCTTTCTTGCCTTCACCTCCTCTGCTGCACTATGTACATGCCTGATCTCACACAATTGTGCCACTCCTCCCAACCCTGGATTCATTTACATGTCCCACAGTTTCACATATCAAGTCTTTTTATATAGCATTTGTTTCACTGGATCATTAAATATTTTTTCTTGAATGTCTGTCTGTTAAAGTCATGACCGTTTTGAGAGAAATACACATCCATCCTCCTCTTTCCACATAGAGGTGGTGGGGAGGATGGGGCATTTTCCGACCCTCTACAGAAGAAAGGATAGGGGATCTTTCCAGCTCCTCTCTCTAGCTTCCTGAGGATAGAAGAACGAGTGGGACCAGGGCTCCAAACATCCTTGGCTCAGCACAACCTCCTCCTTCTCTCCCAGGATCTCCTGCCTGCAAAACAAGGGCTTCCTGCCTGGCTTCCTCCTCTTTGTGGCCTTGCTTTGAGCTGCCTGCTGGAGATAGTCATGGGACCCTGCATGGAGCAGGACTGGTACAAAGCAATGATGGTCCTTGTAGTATCCAGAGTAAGAATGTCTTCTTGGGGACTTGGCCTTGCCCTTACAAGTGTGGCTTCAATGTTTATGCTACAAGGACAGGTGGAAAGGGCATGTTATCTGACCTAGAGTTACAATCTAGAAGCTTCAGCTCCTTTGATGTGAACCAGGTTGTTCTGAATCCTGAGGGAAAGCTGGACATGATGGCACACACTTGTCATTTAATAACTAGGAAAGTGAAAGCAGGAGGATCCTGAGTTTGTGGTCAGCCTCCCTCAGCTACACAGTGAGGTCAGCCTTGGGCTACAAAATGAGACTCTGTCTCAAAAACAAAAAGAAAAGAATAGGAAAAAGAAAAAAGAAAAATGACTGAACAACCCTAAGATTATGGAGATGTTCTTTTCTTTGATCTCAGACCTAAAATCCTCATCTTCTAAGTTTCCTCTGACTCCCTCTACAAGATATAATCATCAGTCCTGATTTTGCCCTTTGTCAACCTTCTATAGAATTTCAGTTGAACTTCTTTCATCTTTTTATTTAAATGTTTATTTATAGGAGTTAGTGGATCTGGGACTCCTTTGAATTCAGGATAGCATGAAAAGTCACATTTTAAGTTATGCTTCCATTTATCTATCTATCTATCTATCTATCTATCTATCTATCTATCTATCTCTGTTATCCATCTATCTCTATCATCTATCTATCTATCTATCACCCTCTTGACTCTGCCTCCCGAGTGCTGGGACTAAAGGCATGTGCCATCATGCCCGGCTTGTCTATTTATTTATTTATTTATTTATTTATTTATTTTTATCTTTTTGAGCCAGGGTACCTCTGCAGACTCTGGCCTGGAACTCACTCTATGGATCAAGCTGGCCCCAATCTCATAGAGATCTGCCTGCCTCTGCCTCCCAAGTGCTAGAAATAAAGGCATGTGTCATTCTGCCTGACTCAAGTTATGATTTCTTTGGTGGTATATTGGATTTAGTTATCAAGTTGACATACCTTGGGAGAGAGAACCTCATTTGAAGAACTGCTTCCATAAGATTGGTCTGTATGTCTATGGGGCATTTTCTTGATTGCTAATTGATGTAGGTGGGTCCAGCCCATTTGGGGTAGTAACATCCTTAGGCAGGTGGGTTTGAGCTGTATGAGAAAGGTAACTGAACCTGAGCCTGGAGGCAAGCCAGCAAGCAATTTTCCTCCATAGTCTCTGTTTCAGTTCTTGTCTCCATGTCTCTGCCTTGAGGTCCTGAGGTCCTGCCTTGGCTTCCCTCAATGATGGACTGTAAACTATAAGCCAAATAAACCCTTTCTCCCCAAGTTTCTTTTGGTCATGGTGTTTGTCACTATGGAAGTAAATTAGAATGGAAGTTGGTACCAGGAGTGGGGTGATGGACCTGACCATGTGGTTTTTATGCCTTGGACTATTCTGGGCATCAAAAGTGACAGATTTTGGAACTCTGAAGTGGAAAGCCATTGAATGCTCAAGCTTAATAGGCTATTCTGTGGGGATTTGGAAGATAAGAACACTGAGAGAAATGAGGTGATGGAGGCCTGGCTTGTGGAGTTGAAAAGAGAAGTTTGAGGCTCCCTCAAAGACTCTATCAAGGCTACTTGTATGATATATTATAATTAAGAATCTGTGGGCATGAAACCGTCTGTGCTTCACTGGGACAGTCAATATGGTTAGCTTCAGCTAAAAAAGTCAGCAATCAAGAAAAGACTGTATCATTGAGGTAAAATCTTCTGTGAAACATTTCCTCAGGGTCAGCACACAGAAGCTGTTTGTGGTTCAGGTGGGGGTGGCACAAGCTGCACATCAAGCTAGCAGTGGAACTTGGAAAATAATGTGTAAGAGTCTTCCACATAGTACTGTGTTTGCATGCTTCAAAGAATCGTGGCGAACAGCTGAGGCTTGGTATAGTATGGGGCCAGGAGAGGCCATGAGTGAAGATGCAGCCTCAGTTGTAGTGGAGACTTCATCACATTGGTGAGGCCAGGACCATGGGACATCAAGGACAGTGACAGGTATAGAGTAGAGCCATCCAGAGCCTACCAGACAAGTTGTGTGTATTGCAGATGGGAGAGCTGGAGAAGTGCCAAACTCTTTGGAGCTCAGAAGATCATGAGTGAGTGCCAAATGTTGGAAATTGAGCTATTAACATCACTAGGTTTTTATTTGCTTTAATTTAATTGTAACTGTGTTCTGGTTTTCCCTCTTAGAATAAAAAAATATGTAATTTATTTTGGATTTTACAAGAGTCCACAGTTAAGAGATTTTAATTTTTAAAGTGGTCTTGGGCTTTTAAAGTGTTGAAAATTTTAAGGACTGTGGGACTTTTAAAGTTCTGCACTTTGTATTATGATATTGACATATCTTGGGGACAAATAAGGAAGGAAAAGCTATGGTTGAAAATGTTGTGTTCGTATTTCAGAGTTGACAAGAGCTGGAATGTCAAAGTTAGCTTTAGATATCAACTGACATGCCTTGGAAGAGGGAATCTCAAATGAAGAATTGTATAGAATTTCCTCCATCAAATGGCCTGTGGGCATATCTGTGGGACATTTTCTTGATTGCTGGTTTACATACGAAGACCCAGTGAACTGTGGGTGGCACCGTCCCTGAGCACCTGTGTCTGAGTTCTATAAGAAAACTAGCTGACCCTGGGTCTGGAGGCAAGGCAGGGATCAGTGTTCCTCCATAGACTTCTGATTCAGTTCTTACCTCCATGTACCTAAGTTCAGTGTTGGATTCCCTTGATGATGGACTAAAATCTGTAAGTCAAATAAACCCTTTTTTCCCCAAGTTGCTTCTAGTCATGGTATTTATCCCAGCAACATAAAGTGAACTAGAACATATGGACAATGAATTTGCAGCATTCATATGGACTAATGAGAACAAAGTTGGAGAAGAAGGTTGTATCAAGGTCTCCAGTTGAGGCTACATGATACTGAGAACTTATTAGGCCATAGTAATGGCACAGGTGTTTTGTGAGATGGCTGAGACATTTAATTTTATTTTCTCTTTTCATAATGAAGTATATAGAAGGTCAAAGACAAAGCAAACAAGACTGAACAAAAACAACAATCAAGAAACCACTATCAGCTGAGGGGTACCTAGCCAGCAGTTGGTTGAGTAAAGGCTCAGACCTGAGTCTGCTTATTTTGAACTCCTTAGTTATCTGTGCCTCTGAAGTTTTTTCTACAGTAATCAGCAGACCCAATAAAATAGACCTGTAGCAACATAAGCAATAAATGGTAGCGTCCAGGATAAGTTCTCCAGACTACAGGCACTCAGGGTTCTGCGACGGGTCAATCTCTCTGACCTTGTGAATGTCTGGCAGGCTTCATGGGAAAGGCAGAAACAATTGAATCCTGGAAGGAGGGTTTTTGTGTAGGCTTACAGGGCTGTGTGGGACATTCTGTGGAAAAAGTCCCATGGGAGAGAATAAATTTCAGCCAGAAAGATCAAGGAAAATTCAAGACTTGCTGAATTGACCAACCTGTTCTGACAGAAGATGGGTATTTGGAAGTGATGGGAGTTAAGGTTCCAAAGAACAATTAGATCTTTACTTATGGGGAGTAGCTTTCAATTTCATTTTGAAAATGCATAGCTCTAGTCCTCAGATGTGCTGAATCAGAATTTTTAGTGTTGTGTTATAACTATTATTAACTCAATGAAGACTTAGAGTATCCAAGAAAGGAGACAGGAACTCAAGACACTCATAGAACTGTCATTCAGATTCAAGGATCTTGGGTTTCAGGTCTGGCTTTGGCACCCACAATACTCCATGATTGTCTATAGCTCAAAATCTCTCTCTCTCTCTCTCTCTCTCTCTCTCTCTCTCTCTCTCTCTCTCTCTCTCTCTCTCTCTCTCGTATGTGTGTGACTGTTGGTCTGTCTGTAGGTGCATGCAGTGTGTGTTCATGTGGATACATGTGTATGAGTGCACATTGGTACTTGTATATAAATGTATTGTAGTGTGTGTGTGTGTGTGTGTGTGTGTGTGTGTGAGAGAGAGAGAGAGAGAGTGTGCGTGCACGTGCGCACGCACCAGGAATCAACCTCAGGTGTTGTTCCTAAGGTACCATTCTCCTTTGTTTTTGAGACAGGATTATTCATTGGTTTAGAACTCATCAAGGAGACTACTCTTCCTGACCAGTGAGTCCCAGGGATCCACCTATCTTTCTGCCTAGCTAGCACTGGAATTATAAGCATATACAACCATATCCAATTTTTTTAAATGTTGAGTTCAGGGGATTGAACTCAAGTCCTTTTATTTGTAAGGCAAGCACTTTACCAACTAAGATATATCTTCAGCCCTCAATTTTATAATTATTAAGACTACAATAACAATATGTCTCCATCTAAAACTCCCTACAAAGAAAAAGCAAAATGTATTTGAAAGCTTCAAAGGAAAACATAGGTAATTCCAAGCTAATTCTCTGAATGGGGAGGAGGGTGGGACAGTATTGATGAAAGTATTTGGGGAAGGGGAGCACACAGGAAGCTGGGAGATGCACTGAAAGACTGCAAGGCACTAGATGGTGGATGATGTCATGGCCAGGTGAAAGACCCCATCACTGAGGAATCATTGAACACAGTTGTGGGACCACAAACCAACAGGACTCAAGTTCTGTTAAGGTGAAAGATTAGGCAGCACCCACCCCTAACTGACATCCCTGGGCACTGCTCTGGCATTTTAATGCAGATCCTGGAATCAAATGTGGTCCTTATGCTTGCAAGGAAAACTCTTGACCAACTGAGCCATCTTTCCAGCCCTTGTCCACAGTTCTCTGCCACCTCCTGCAGAGTTTCCTCAGGCTGGGACCTCAGCTTGGCACTCCTCCCTCATTAGCAACTGTTTTCACGAATGTGGGCCTTTTAGCAATTGAGAAGGATCTTTAAGTGTACACAATATTCTTATTTTATAGTTGAGGAAACTGTGCCTAGGACTTCTGTGCCTGTTCCTGCTGCAGACAGGGCTTCTGAGCTGCTCTTTTGGCTCCTGCCAGTCCTAGCCACTTCTGGGGCATCTGTGGTCTCTTATGTGCCCATTTTGGCAGCCAATTTGGAGTCAGGAGATGCTTCTGAGTCTTGTAAGCTCTTAAGAAGGATTTTTAAGTGTACCCAGTATTCTTATTTTATAGTTGAGGAAATTGAGTTTCAGTGAGAGGATGTGAGTTGCTTAGGGCTGTCTGGCCAGTCAGCGACAGGAACGGGCCTCTCAGCAGGTCTTCTGGATGCCACTCTGAATAACAAGAATAACACCAGTTGTAGACATTTCAATTCCATCCATGCACAAAAATATTCTGATCAATACTGATTAGAATAATCTAGTGCATGCTTCTAGGCATGTCTATAAGGGATTATGTACATTAGATTCCTTGTGCTGGGGTTATAGACTAAATAAAAAGGAGAAAATGAACTGAGCATTAGCAGTCATCACTTTCTTCTTCTCCTTGACTGAGGATGCAGTGTGAGCAGCTGCCTCAAGCAGAAGATCATGGAACCAACCAAATAATAATAATAATGATAATAGTAGTAGTAGTAGTAGTAGTAGTAGTAGTAGTAGTAGTAAGTAATGAAAGAAGTCTGAGCTAAAGTTCCACAGTCTTTCCCAAGGCTTCCATCTTTGGAGTGGCCCTCCCTTGCTGGCAGCTACAAGGCACAGTATCTCATGAACTTTCCCCATATCCCTTGGAGATAAGTATTTCCTTATGGTAATGATTCCTATTCTCATTTTACAACTGGAGAGATGGAGACTGAGGGATGGTCCTGAAAAGAGAGAGGCTTTTTTCTCTGTTCCTCTGGACTATGTCATATTCAAGCCATAAAACTCAAAGCAGAGGAAAGGTCTCTGGGTATTTTTAAACCCAGGGGAATCAACAATG
This sequence comes from Nannospalax galili, assembly GCF_000622305.1. NCBI lineage: Eukaryota > Metazoa > Chordata > Mammalia > Rodentia > Spalacidae > Nannospalax > Nannospalax galili. The sequence goes on from NW_008360297.1 coordinate 1,161,199, forward strand.
GAGGAAGGAAGGAAAGACTAGGGTGGGTTGATAAGCTCTGAGGCTTATGTTCTGTTTTTGCCGATTCCTGTCTTATTTTCATGTACCCATAAAGAAAGATGAGGTTTCAGAAATAATCTCAGGCAACTTTCATTTTGAAAGTGGGCACAAAAGAGGGGCCCTGTTCAACAGCTGGGAGAAGCGCTCAGGCCTGTTTGCATTAGTACCATGCTGATGCCCTCCTTCCCAGACTGTTTCATGGTATTCTTAGGGTGGTACTCTGAGCAAAGGTACTTACAAGGTTGATGCTGCCTCTCTTTAAGGTCGTAGCCAGGGCCTGGCTTGGGGGCTGGACCCCTCCACAAACTTTGAGAAGCATATTGAAATTATCAAGCCTTGGAATGCAGCCATCTTTGCATGGAGCTTTCACCACCTTATCGAGTTCCTAGACTTGAACTATTCATGGTTTAGCCAGGCAGTTTTATTCCCCTCATCAGAAGCCCTGCAATCTTAGACCTGTCCCTGGGGCTAGGGTGAAGATTCTGGGAGGTATGGAAGTGATGCTGCCTGTAGACCTCAAACAAGGGCAAAGGGTTTTGGAAACCTCTGTGGACTGAGCTCCAGTGTGGGCTCTGGTCTCTGCTCTGTGCAGGCATAGACAGGGCCAGCCTAGATGTCTTGACAGACCATCCACATGTGATACGGGCCTTGAATACAAGATTCTCTGTGGGATATAGGGAACTCTCTTTCTATGAAAATACTTTATTTCTGGAGACTTTGCCTAATTACAAATCTGAATACCTCAAAACTAATGTTTACATAGGTATAAATGCAAAGAAGATGGTATGTCTCTGAGTCTCATCCTTGCAAGGCAAGCATTTTACCAACTGTGCCTTTTTTCTCCAGCCACTCATTAATTTTTAAATATATTGAAGATAAGTTATTTCAATTTTTGACCATTTTATGTCCTAGTTTTAATTGTGCATAACTTTCTGTTACATTTTACAGTATGCAAAATGGTATAGTGGTTCAGGGGAAGGAGTGTGGGGAGAGGGAAGATTAAAATAGAGATTTAAACTAAGAACTATTGCTTCAGGACAATTTCACATAGGATTTACCGTTCTTACGTTCTTGGCACACTTGTCTCTCATTGCTTCCTGCTGGGAAAATCCCTGCCAGGAAGACATCATGTCAGGTACACTTGTTTTATTCAATTCTCACGACTATTGGCACAGTAATAATAAAAGCCCCTTATGAGAAAACTGGTGATCAGGAGAATGAAAGCTCTAGCCTGGGTAAAGACTTATTTTTCCAATTTTGCCAAGTCAATCACCTGGTCATGGGACCACCCTTCGGAAGGCAGGTTCACTTTATTTAAGCCATGCTAAAGGGATGGACAGAATACCTAGTGCATTAATGGAATAGTGGCATTTCCTGCTTGGAATCTCTACCCCAAGGCAGCTGCTGGATGCAAGCATGTAGCTTCCTAAGTCTGCCTGCTTTTATGAAGAATTCAGAAAAGTGTAACCACTTCCTTTCTTTTCTCTTTTTAAAGCATGCTTTCCTTAACAGTTTAGGCAGCCCTGACATTTTAGATTTCTTACTCTTTCTCTAAAGCTCCCCTCCCTACCATGTGACTACTTGTCCACCATGTGTCTGACTTCCACACCATGGGTTTTCTCTTTCTGTCCTCTAGTCTCCTCCTCCAGGCAATTGCTGAGATTTATAGCTTGTCTGCCTTGAGTTTCTTTAAGCTCTAATAAATTGTCCTTAAACTTCGTTTAAATCAGTTCTTAAATTCTTTTATCAATGAGACTAAGAACCCTAAGAAAGGACCACAATTTCCCCCCATCATCATTATCCCAGTGTCTTATTCAGGGGTTCACAGAGCATTTGTGTGATTTTTCTGAATCTCTAGTCCCTCAGGAATTGGAGTGCCTTATAGACTGGCTGCTCTGAGAGTTCCAAACTCCCATGTTTGCTTTGAGTGCTTTAAAATCACCTCAGTCCTTTTTCAGCACTAAGAACCGGCCCATGCAGGAAATCAAGGCTATTTGGGAAATGCACACATAACTTAATCTCATCAGTCCTGACTGCCCCAGCAGCCTCCTGCTACCTTCAAGAAGACTCTTAAAATTTTATTCTCTCTTCTTCTTGTATGCTCAGCAAGGGTAATACTTTCTACAGTTACGACATCTTAGCCAGAAGTGAAAGTCACATATGTTTTAGAGATTTGTGTATATAGATCTGGGTCATTCTTTTTTAACAACTACACACACACACACACACACACACACACACACACAG